>NC_133331.1:180103985-180403985 GCF_042186555.1 Aquarana catesbeiana | reverse complement strand
CTGTGCAGATCAACCTGTGTGGACTGAAGAGATGAATAGATAGAAAAGAAACCAGTGAATTCTGGAGTAAAGAGTAAACAAAAAACATATGAGATTAGATAATACATTGTATAAATTATTTTTTGCAAGTAATCACAATTTACCCGTGAAAGAGAATAAATATCTCTCTCAGGGGAATAAGTGCCTTCATCACACTCCCACATAATATGGTTGGGAGAATGAGCAGGGGTAATGGGGGTACACGGATCTTCCGCTTACAGGAGAGAAGTGCTATGTCAAAAGACATCAAAATGATGTTTTATTAATTGGAGTGCAGAATATAGTTTTTGTTGAAATTATTTATTCCAGGGTGGTTGTATATGGTTAGTCTTGCCCTAGGCTAAATAATTCAGTTAGAAAGGTACTGTTAATAACTTTGGTATTGATGAAGATAGTTTGAATTATTTTGGGATTTTAACCCTTTTAGAGTAAACAATTACATATTTTATTCATATGTAACTGTTTAGATATGTTAACTCATAAAATTGAGGTTGTATTGCTTCAGATTAGAATAAACAAAAACATAATTCTAGGAACTAGTTAGGTAATAATATATTTGTTTTAAGAAAAGAAAGAAAAAGCTCCATTACTTCTGGATTGTTGTACATATTTGTCCTAAAAAGTAATAAATCTATTGTTATTACCTGATAATATATAACTGAACAAGAATTTCCTTATTTCACTTATATATTCTAAGGCTATATGAATCAGAAGTAATAAGAAATATAACTGGAATGTAACATGATCCCACACAGTGTGTGACTATCAGAATGCAGTTACATTCAGTTATAAATACAGGTTTTTTATAGAGAACCATCTCTTAGTATAATAAATGAAGAGATATCCGGAATTAGGATGTCAGTCCATTGAATCTTCTTGGTCCATGGATGATGTGGCATAACGGCCTCTTTTGTGAGAATGATGATTCCCATTTTGTTCTGAAATTTTCTGGGTGCTGCCTGAAGGTGAAGATGATGCCATTCTTCTGCGTGTGGGAGTGTTGCTGCTTGTGGGTTCTGTCAGATTTAATTTTAAAAGGGTTTGTTGTAGTTCATCTGCTGATCTGCTTCTGTAAATTGTACCTTGGTAGTTAAATCTGACTGAAAAGGGAAAGCCCCATTGATACATAATGTTGTGGCGTTGCAGTTCCATTAGTTGGGGTTTCATGGATCGTCTTTTAGTAATAGTAAGTTGGGATAGGTCAGCAAAAATTTGATAATTGTGTCCTTGAAAATTAAGTTCCTTTTTTCCTCTTGCAGCAATTAGTATTTGTTCTTTCGTTCTGTAATAATGAAATTTTGTGATTATATCACGTGGGGGTCCATCTTTCTTTTTGGCTGTGAGGGCTCTGTGTACTCTGTCCAGTTCTAAACGTTCAATAGGGATATCTGGCTTTAGTTCTTGTAATAGAGCAGTAATAGTAGATTGCAGGTCTGTCACAGTTTCAGGTATTCCCCTTATGTGCAAGTTTGAACGTCTGGCTCTATTTTCGTAATCTTCGAGCTTAGTTTGAAGTATTAAATTCTCTTTTTTTAATTGTTCCAATTCTGTTATATTTTCTTGGGTTGTAATTTCAATTTCATCCATTTTTATTTCTAAGGCTGCGGTGCGGTTTCCCAGCTCTCTTATTTCTTTGGTTAGGCTTTTTGTTATTTGGTCTGAGGTTTGTTTTAAAGCCTTATGAATTATCTTTTCAAATTGTAATAATATTACTGGGGATGCTGAGGAGGCTTGTGGAGAAGTTTGTGAGAGGATTTGTTCTGTATCTAACTCAAATGGAGAGTCTTGCTGTGACATTTTCTGTCTGTGAGAGCGCCCTGATGCTGTATCTTGTGAGGTGACTGGAGCTGCTTCAGCTGCAGTGAGTGCCTGTGAGCTCTTTGTGAGGTGATTTTTATTTCTGCCACGGTTTCCTCCCAGTACCATATTTCCTGCCCAAACTTTCACAGTTTGTTCCCTGGGGCAAAAAGGTTCAAATGGATACCTTTTGAGCCTGCAGGCTCCGCTTTGTCCTTCTCTTCTCTCCTCAGCGGTGTGGAGCTCTAACAATGCATGTCTGCTCTGCTAGGCTCCGCCTCCTGCCAACTTTTGTATTTATTCCAAACATTACCCATTCCTGTCCCCCTGGCACATCTGAAAAAAACTGCAAGCAGATCTGCTACAATATGTTTGGAACTACAAAAGGCATAGGGTGCCACGCTCGGTACTTATGGCATCACTTTCTGATGGTTGCCTAGCATTCCCTAACCTTATAAAGTATTACCAAGCGGCCCAATTACGTGCGGTTGCCTCTTGGTTTACTCAGCATTCCTACAACAAATGGACAGAAATCGAAAAGCTATGGCTAGCACCTATACATCCTAAGAACCTACTTTGGAATGCTATGACCTCCTTTCTCTACAACCCTAAGATGCCTGCCTGACAGCCTCACCTTCCCGATGTCCTCTCCCTGGGCACCGAGGAACTTGTTCCACTTTGGTCTTTTAGTAGACCCTAGGTCTCGCAAATTATTGCCATTTGCTGAACTTCAGGATAAATTAAATTTGCCTCGCCAGGTGTTTTATGGATACTTGCAAATTCACCATTATGCCCAAAGTATAACCCCAAACTTGCCATTTTCCTCTCCATCCTCCTTTGAAAGTCTAATTACAAAACAAACACAACTTCTATAACTCTTGCTATCAGCAACTTGGAACCGGATCCAGAATCCCAAGGTATCCCTTGTGTAAATGCTGACTTTACAGAAAATGTGGATATAACAGAGGAACTCGGAATCATAAACTTGTCAAATCATAAACTTTCTACACCAGAAACAACAGTCCTCTCCAAAGGCCTCACATTCTGCCCAACCACCAAATTGGATAATTTACAGGTATGGTCAGATATGGAGGAATTCTTTAGGAGACTAAGGCTCAAAGAATATTTTCACAGTAAGGAAAGGAATCCTAGGACAATATGAGGTGACAAAAAAGAAAAAGAACAGCAACTTCACACCTCCACAAGGACGCAACCCAAAACTGGATACCTATATTAACAGCTTCAGGCTACGAGTCACATCCCTGATATCCACCCAGCAAAAGAAAATATTATACAACCTTTCACCACTAGAGCAAAGAGCTGTACATTATCTGCGCAATAATCAGGCCATAACCATGAAATCAGCAAATAAAGGGGGAGCAGTCATTGTGATGGATACAGACAAATATATACAAGAGGGCCAGAGGCAGCTGGCAAATGCTACTTACTACAAAAAACTGGATTATGATCCAACCCAGGATTTTACTAAGCAATTAAAAGGTCTCATTGCGACAATACCAAGCCACCTACATTCAGAACTAATCAATGCGATTCCAGATAATCCAGAAATTGGAGACTTCTACATGCTGCCCAAGATTCACAAGCCAGGAAATCCAGGCAGACCCATTATAACAGGTATGAATCCACTTACCGAACATATCTCAGGCCTTGTAGAAAACATGTTAAAACCTTTAGTCATGAACACTGCGAGTTTCCTGCAAGACACCACTGATTTTCTGAACAAGCTTAACAATATACAACAATTACCTCCAAATACACTTCTAGCCACTATGGATGTAGAATCTCTGTACAGTAACATCCCTCACAAGGATGGGTTGGCGGCATGTCACAGATTCTTATCATCCTCACCAAACCACAAATACACTGCTGAGGATGTGACACAGCTCATCGAATTCATTCTTACACACAACTACTTCACTTTCAATAATGACATCTATCTCCAGTGTATGGGCACTGCTATGGGAAGCAAAATGGCACCCCAATATGCAAACTTATTTATGGCTGACCTGGAAGACAAATTTCTGAACAGCATACAACAAAAGCCATACAGATATTATCGCTATATTGATGATATCTTCATGATATGGACTGAAGGTGAAGAAAATCTAAACCAATTCTTCTCATTGATCAACACTTTTCATCCATCTATCAAACTAAAAATGGACTATTCGAACACACATGTCAACTTCCTGGACACTACAGTATACATCAGGGATGACAAGCTTCACACGTCAATATACAGAAAACCGACTGACCGATGCAGCTATCTTTATAGTTCCAGTTTTCACCCCCAACACAGTAAACGGGCCATCATACACAGCCAGGCCATCAAATACCACCAAATTTGTTCAGACCCAGAAGACAGAGATAAACATCTCAGAACACTGGCAGACTCCTTCCATAAGAAAGGTTACAAAGACAAAACCATCAACAACAGCATAAACACAGCCTTGAAAACCCGAAGAGAAAATCTCCTCCAATACACAGAGAAAAAAACAAATAACCGAGTACCTCTAGTCACCACATACAACCCAGCACTTGAAGGGATCAAAAAGATAATCAAAGATTTACAACCCATTATAACAGAGGATGAAAGGAATATTCCAACAACCCCCATTATTGGCTTTCAGACAACCACCCAACCTCAGACACAAACTAATCAGCAGGAAACTTCACTCTGATTATGAAGTCACAAATAATGGAAGCAAACCCGGCAATAAAAAACGCTGCAAACTATGCAACCAGATCAATCTATCCAAAAGTGTTACACATACAAATGGGACCGTCAATATCATGGGATCTTACAACTGTACCTCCAGTAATGTTGTGTATCTCATCCAATGCAAAAGGTGCAGTAAAGGATCTTATGTTGGTGAAACAGGACAGAAGTTGCAAGCAAGGATGAATTTGCACAGACATACCATCAAAGAACATAAAGAAGACAGTTTATGCACACCTGTGGGACATAATTTCTCACAACTGGACCACACTATAGAAGACCTCAATGTTTTAGTTCTGATAGGGAATTTCAGAACTATCCAGGAAAGGAAAACGTTTGAACTAAGAATGATACTTCTTTTTGACACGAAAAATAATGGCCTGAATTTAGATATTGGTTTCCTTACACACTATGCTAAAGTTTTACGACCCCCTCTGTGACCAGTATCCCCCCCCCTCCTCTAGTCTAGTCTCCCTCTGTCTTATCTCACTAACTCTGCTGCTATCTTTATTACCATTGATTTGTATGTGTTTATTTTTCGCTTTTTTTTTTCTCTCTCTTTTTTTCTTTTACATTCTGCTTAAAAATGTGTGAATCAGTACTGCTTGGACCTTGAAGAAGGGGACATACCCCCGAAAGCTTGTCCTGAAAAATTGTATGTTAGTGCAAATAAAAAGAGTATCACGGACAGTACTCAATTTTCTATGTCAGAATTGCACTAATACGGCTACAATCAAATCAAAGTCTAATTATGGAAGACTCTGCATGGAAGGGGCTGATTTCTGACCTTTATCAGATATTGAATGCCTATTCCATCCAAGCCCAAGGTAAACACTCATACGTGCTCCGCTAGGTGAAGAAATTCCTCTGGAGGTGTGGCAGGTAATATGGTCTTAGGTAGCTAAAGGTTCTCTCTGTACTCTTTATAAGGAAAATGCGTATAAACTCCTTTACTTTTGGTACCTGACAGCGGATGTGCTTCCTCTACCCTACTAGTTCTGATCGTTGTTGGCGTGGCAACAGGGATAAAGGTATCCTCCTCCATATATATTGGAGTTCTCCGCTGATTACACCATTTTGGCACTCAATTCAACAGCTGCTGGGTCGCCTTTTTGAGGTATCTATCCCTATGTCACCAAACGTTTTTTTGCTGGGCCTTTCCCCACTGAACATTTCTAAACCTGCTATATTCTTACAGCTGCTCGTTGTCTTATAGCCCTTCATTGGAAACAGCAATCCCCTCCTATCTGAGATGCCTTGTATGCTAGGATTAAGGATGTGGAGCTGATGGAGAAAATGACTGCTAGAATACAGGACAGATTGGAGGTTCACAATCGGGTCTGAGAACTGTAGAATCTCCAGGAGTATCCACCTTGAGTCCACTAACGAGATGTTATGATGTCTCTTCACCAGTGGTGGCTGGTGGTCAAAATTTTAGGGGGGACGCAAAACAGGCCTGGCCCCATCACTCGCACCCCCCCCTCCCAAGGCAGGCTCTTGCAATACATAGTAATTGGCAGATGTATAGGAGATTGCACAGAGTGTATTGTGTATGGTCTGCTGAAAAAGGGGATTGGGCAGAGTATGGTCAGCTCTAGGAAAATATCAAGAAATAAACTGCTTTCATATAGGAAAGAGGAGGGATAGCCAGGATATACACAACCAGCAGGAAGAGGTGTGCAGGGATGGATGGACAGGTAGGTGAGCAGGTGGGTGGATGGATTTAGAATGGATGGATGGGTGAATGGATGGATAAGTGGGTAAATGGGTGGATGGATGGATGAGTGGATGGATGGGTGGATGGATGGGTGGATAGATAGATAGATAGATAGATAGATAGATAGATAGATAGATAGATAGATAGATAGATAGATAGATAGATAGATAGATAGGTGGATGGATGGATGGATGGATAGGTGGGTGGATGGATGGGTGAATGGATGGGTGGGTGAATGGATGGGTGGGTGGATGGGTGGGTAGGTGTGTGGATAGGTGGATGGGTTGAATGGATGCAGCGAGGAAGGAGACATTTAATGATCAGGAGATGATAGATCTGCCTGTCAGTGTCTTCCCCTCCTGCTGTCATCACCTGTCCTCCCAGCACAATGTCCCCATGCCATCCAGTATGATCAGAGCCCCCCTGCCAGGGAGAAGCTCTGATCTTTGCTCTCAGACTGGGAGTAAATGCAGCTGGGTGAGAGGAGAGGACAGCTTAAACAACTAGCATAACATTACCTACTGCTTGCCTGGCTGCCCCTCCCCCGACCTGCCACACATTTAACACTACCAGCCCCCTACAGATGTACTGTCCTGGGAATGCACTAAAAGTTTCTCAACCTTTCACTGCCTCTGCACTACCCCCTCCTCCTCCCCAGATCCACTACACAGGCAGCTGCTGCGATCACACTGCAGGTCTAAGAGCACAACACAAGTGTGCTCTGCTTAATCTTACCTTATAGCAGTTTCTTCAGTGATATGCCCCAATCTGACTCCTCTGCTCATGTCTCGTGTTCCATCGGACCAGCCAGGATGAGTCACTCAAAAAAACGGAAGTGATTGGCGGCCCTATGTCCTATGGACCCGCCAATTACTAACCACCACAGGACACATAATTCTAGAGTGGGAGTGCAGAGAGCGCAGAGCTTTGCGATTCATGGGCAGTCTAAACGCCAGTCAATAGATTTGCTTGCCTGCAATCACATGATTGTGATGACATAATGCTTCCCATAGCACCTCTGTTCTTCACTCTTTCTCTTTCTTTCTTTCTGTTCTTTACATTTCAAGCTTCATTTTACGTAAAATAATTTTTTCTTTTAACAAAGATATTTTGCGCTACAATGTTCCATCAGTATTTAATTGTTCCATCAATATTTAATGAATACTAGGGATGAGCTTGATGTTCAAGTCGAACAATACGGGGCATTCGTGGGAAATTCAAGCACCACGGAATGCCACATAATGCATTGCGAGATCACAGTGCATTAGTGTCTGATAATTGGCCAAAGCATGCATCTGACCTGCATGCTTTGGCCAATCACAGCACGCTCTGCAGAGAGAGCCATAATTGCCCAAAGGCAGGGTGCTTTTGGCCAATCATGGCACAGGGGGACTAAGTCCACGCCCCACACTATATATAAGTGTATGTGTAAGGCTGCTTACATAGCGGCCGTGTATAGAGTGTGACTGTGGACGGAGAGAGATTGAGCTAGATTAGGCAGGCAGGTTAGTTAGTTAGTTAGTTGCAGTGTATTTGAAATATATATACAGTCGATCTAGTATATATAAATACTTTGCATTTAGTGTAGACTATATATTCAGTGTATACTCTATATGCAGATGGTGTATTCATATATATATATATATATATATATATATATATATATATATATATATATATATATATATATATATATATATATATATATATATATACAGTCTTATATATATATATATATATTTACTCTGCATTCAGTGTAGCATATATATATATATATAGTGGGGACGGAAAGTATTCAGACCCCCTTAAATTTCTCACTCTTTGTTATAGTGCAGCAATTTGCTAAAATCATTTAAGTTCATTTTTTTTCCTCATTAATGTACACACGGCACCCCATATTGACTGAAAAAACACAGAATTGTTGACATTTTTGCAGATTTATTAAAAAAGAAAAACTGAAATATCACATGGTCCTAAGTATTCAGACCCTTTGCTGTGACACTCATATATTTAACTCAGGTGCTGTCCATTTCTTCTGATCATCCTTGAGATGGTTCTACACCTGCATTTGGGTCCAGCTATGTTTGATTATACTGATTGGACTTGATTAGGAAAGCCACACACCTGTCTATATGAGACCTTACAGCTCACAGTGCATGTCAGAGCAAATGAGAATCATGAGGTCAAAGGAACTGCCTGAAGAGCTCAGAGATAGAATTGTGGCAAGGCACAGATCTGACTAAGGTTATAAAAAAATTTCTGCTGCACTTAAGGTTCCTAAGAGCACAGTGGCCTCCATAATCCTTAAATGGAAGACATTTGGGATGACCAGAACCCTTCCTAGAGCTGGCCGTCCAGCCAAACTGAGCTATCGGGGGGAGAAGAGCCTTGGTGAGAGAGGTAAAGAAGAACCCAAAGATCACTGTGGCTGAGCTCCAGAGATGCAGTTGGGAGATGGGAGAAAGTTGTAGAAAGTCAACCATCACTGCAGCCCTCCACCAGTTGGGGCTTTATGGCAGAGTGGCCCGATGGAAGCCTCTCCTCAGTGCAAGACACATGAAAGACAGCATGGAGTTTGCTAAAAACACCTGAATGACTCCAAGATGGTGAGAAATAAGATTCTCTGGTCTGATGAGACCAAGATAGAACTTTTTGGCCTTAATTCTAAGCGGTATGTGTGGAGAAAACCAGGCACTGCTCATCACCTGTCCAATACAGTCCCAACATTGAAGCATGGTGGCGGCAGCATCATGCTGTGGGGGTGTTTTTCAGCTGCAGGGACAGGACGACTGGTTGCAATTGAGGGAAAGATGAATGCAGCCAAGTACAGGGATATCCTGGACAAAAACCTTTTCCAGAGTGCTCAGGACCTCAGACTGGGCCGAAGGTTTACCTTCCAACAAGACAATGACCCTAAGCACACAGCTAAAAAAATGAAGGAGTGGCTTCACAACAACTCCGTGACTGTTCTTGAATGGCCCAGCTAGAGCCCTGACTTAAACCCAATTGAGCATCTCTGGAGAGACCTAAAAATGGCTGTCCACCAACATTTACCATCCAACCTGACAGAACTGGAGAGGATCTGCAAGGAGGAATGGCAGAGGATCCCCAAATCCAGGTGGTGTAAAAAACTTGTTGCATCTTTCCCAAAAAGACTCATGGCTGTATTAGATCAAAAGGGTGCTTCTACTAAATACTGAGCAAAGGGTCTGAATACTTAGGACCATGTGATAGTTTAGTTTTTCTTTTTTAATAAATCTGCAAAAATGTCAACAATTCTGTATTTTTCTGTCAATATGGTGTGCTGTGTGTACATTAATGAGGTAAAAAAATTAACTTGATTTATATATATATATATATATATATATATATATATATATATATACAGTTCATTCGGTGGTGTACATTATATAATACTGTACACTCCAGATAGTGCGTGTTTATATATATATATATATATATATATATATATATATATATATATATATATAGTATCTCACAAAAGTGAGTACACCCCTCACATTTTTGTAAATAATTTATTATATCGTTTCATGTGACAACACTGACAAAGTGACACTACAATGTTGCTGTCACCTCAAAATAACTCGACACACAGCCATTAATGTCTAAGCTGCTGGCAACAAAAGTGAGTACACCCCTAAGTGAAAATGTCCAAATTGGGCCCAATTAGCCATTTTCCCTCCCTGGTGTCATGTAACTCGTTAGTGTTACAAAGTTTGATGTGTGAATGGGGAGCAGGTCTGTTAAATTTGGTGTTATCACTCTCGCTCTCTCATACTGCTCACTGGAAGTTCAACATGGCACCTCATGGCAAAGAACTCTCTGAGGATCTAAAAATAAAGAATTTTTGCTCTACATAAAGATGGCCTAGGCCAGTGATGGCGAACCTTGGCACTCCAGATGTTTTGGAACTACATTTTCCATGATGCTCATCTACACTGCAGAGTGCCAGAGCATCATGGGAAATGTAGTTCCAAAACATCTGGGGTGCCAAGGTTCGCCATCACTGGCCTAGGCTATAAGAAGATTGCCAGGACCCTGAAACTGAGCTTCAGCACGGTGACCAAGACCATACAGTGGTTTAAAAGGACAGGTTCCGCTCAGAACAGGTCTCGCCATAGACGTTGAGTGCACATGCTCAGCATCATATCCAGAGGTTGTCTTTGGGAAATAGACATATGAGTGCTGCCAGCATTGCTGTAGAGGTTGAAGGGGTGGGGGGGTCAGCCTGTCAGTGCTCAGACCATACGCCACACACTGCATCAAATTGCTCTGCATGGCTGTCGTCCCAGAAGGAAGCCTCTTCTAAAGACGATGCACAAGAAAGTCTGCAAACAGTTTCCTGAAGACAAGCAGACTAAGGACATGAATCACTGGAACCAGTGGTCTGATGGGACCAAGATAAACGTATTTAGTTCAGATGGTGTCAAGCGTGTGTGGCGACAACCTGGTGAGGAGTACAAAGACAATTGTGTCTTGCCTACAGTCAAGCATGGTGGTGGGAGTGTCCTGGTCTGGGGCTGCATGAGTGCTGCCAGCACTGGGCAACAGTTCATTGAGGGAACCATGAATGTCAACATGTACTGTGACATACTGAAGCAGAGCATGATCCCCTCCCTTTGGAGACTGGGCTGCAGGGTAGTATCCCAACATAACAATCCCAAACACACCTCCAAGACAACCACTGCCTTGCTAAAGAAGCTGAGGGTAAAGGTGTTGGACTGGCCAAGCATGTCTCCAGACCTAAACCATATTGAGCATCTGTGGGGCATCCTCAAATGGAAGGTGGAGGAGCACAAGGTCTATAACATCCACCAGCTCTGTAATGTCATCATGGAGGAGTGGAAGAGGACAGCTGTGAAGCTCTGGCCAACTCCATGCCCAAGAGGGTTAAGGCAGTGCTGGAAAATAATGGTGGCCACACAAAATATTGACACTTTGGGCCCAATTTGGACATTTATAGTTAGGGGTATACTCACTTTTGTTGCCAGCAGTTTAGACATAAATGGCTTGAGTTGAGTTGAGTCTTTTTGAGAGGACAGCAAATTTACACTGTTATACAAGCTGTACACTTACTACTTTACATTGTAGCAAAGTGTAATTTCTTCAGTTTTGTCACATGAAAAGATATAATAAAATATTTACAAAAATGTGAGGAGTGTACTCACTTTTGTGAGATACTGTATATATATATATATATATATATATATATATATATATATATATATATATATACACTCTGCATTCAGTGTAGCCTATATATATATATATATATATATATATATATATATATATATATATATATATATATATATATATATATATATATATATATATATATATATATATATATGTATATATATATATATATATATATATATATATGTATATATATATATGTGCATTCAGTGGTGTACAGTTTCTAATACACTTTAGGCGGTGTACACAGTATATAATACAGTGCAGCCGGTGTACCATTTCTAATACAGTGCAGGCGGTGTACACAGTATATAAAACAGTGTAGAGTGATATGTGCATCATGTCTGGAAGGCCACCAAGGAGAGGCAGACACTCACAGGCCAGTAGAATAGGTCAAGCAGCGTCTGTGTCTACAGTCAACAGTGGTGGTTGTGGACATGGTGCATCCTCTGCAGGGGACGTGGGGCACGCTTGGCCTTTTATTCTGCTGCTGGCCGTGTTATTGACCCACAATATGTAGAAGAGTTAGTAGAGTGGATATTGAAGCTGTCCTCATCCTCCTCATCCTCTGTCACCCAGGATCATAGTAGTTTGCTTTCCAACGCAGCTTCCAAAGCGGCCTATTCCACTGGCTCCTTGTCCACAGTTACTCTTTCCACAGCCCCACCATCATGCATGGAGGAGTCCCCAGAATTATTCAACCACAGTGTCGGTTACACGCTGCTTGAGGATGCGCAGTAATTTGAAGGCTCCGATGTTGGTTCCCAGGTGAAGGAAGGGAGCAACATGAGCCTAGAGAGAGGGGGTGCCACAGAAGGACAAGAAACTGGCAGTCATGTTCCCTAGGCTGCAGCATACTGCCAAGTTTGCTCCAGTGATGAGGAGCGAAGGGATGATGAGGTCACTGACCGTACTTGGGTGCCTGAGAGAAGAGAGGAGGAAAGTGAGGAGGAGGAGGCACAACTCCAATGAGGCAGGATGTCCTCCAGGAGTCAGCTTAAGGGCAGCCACCCTATTGTATCACACTGCAGAGCTCCACAGGTGCAGGGCACTGCTGACTCCCTTCTGACTTTTCAAAGTTCCTTGGTGTGGGCCTTTTTCGTCACGTGTGCAGAAAATTGCACTGTTGCAGTTTGCAACCTATGTCTGAAGCAGATCAAGCATGGCCAGAACAGCAGCTGCTTGGGCACCACACGCTTGACCAGACATATGACGACCTGCCATACAGTCCATTGGCAGCAGCACCTGAAAGATTCACATCTTAGAAAAAGGCAGACTTCTCCTTGCTCCTCATCTGGGATCTCAAACATTACTATACCTCCAGTCCTCTCAAAAACCTGAACTGAGAGGAATGAAGGTAGAGCAATAGGTGTCACAAGTACTTGCAGCCAATCTGCTAGCAGTACACCACTAGTTTATTTCAGCAGGAACATTTCCCTACCCCAGATGCTGAACCGTAAAAAGAAATTCGGTCCCAGCCATCCACATGCTTAGCGTCTAAATGCTAGCTTGGCCAAATTTCTAGCACTGCAACTGCTGCATTTTCATCTGGTGGGCTCAGCCCCCTTTCGTGAATTTGTGGAATGTGCTGTACCACAGTGGTGTTTTGGACTGAACCAGAACCATTCAGTACTTTTGTTTCCTGTTCCATACACCCTCTTCTTCATGAATAGCGTTTGCAACTTTAAACCAAGCACCTGCTGCTCGTAGCAACCCATAATCTGACAACAGACCTTATTTATGTTTTAAAAAACAGTACGCCATTCATCTACTTGTAATCTCCCACTCAAATGCATATCAATCCCACACACTTTTGCTAATTTCTTTCCCTTTTTCACAGCATCCTCTCCCTCCCGTTCTAGTACCAAATCACAGGCCAGACTGCCCTCTGTGGGCCTAGTCAACTTGTTACCCATTTTACACAATTCTTGGATTAAATAGAAGGAGAGAAAAGCAAGAAAGCCTCACTGTGGCTTTCTCTGCTTCCTCGTAGTCTTCTGGCTGCTGAGGTTGTAGGGGACAACTTTTACTTCCCTGTCCTCTTATCCTAGCCTCAGCCTCAATAACTTCCAATTTCTTACCAACTGAAAATTTCACTGGATAATGTACATTCAATCTGAATACCATTACTTGGGGAACCTCTGGCATTAGAGGTTTGTAACCGAGAATAGATCTCTTATAACCTGGCTCTACCTTTGTGACCAGGCCCGAGGCCTCCTCATTAATGCCAAACAACAGTCCACAGACACATCTAGGACATGACATTACCAACAATAATTGATGTGACGACTGGAGTGAAGTTCGGACTTAATCAGATCCTCATGGGATCCCCACGCCACCGCTGGGTGTATTCCTGATACCCCCTCCTGATAATCTGTACTTTACCACACAATTATTTACCCCAGGAGGAGTTTAACCACGTCCTGACACCCTCTCCTGATATCAATCCTCAGGAGAAGTTTATTCCATCCGTGACTATATAATCAATCCCTCATTCCCAACAGCCTTCACACAACACAAGATCGATCGACAAAACAAAACACAATATACTCCAAATACAGGCGGGTCAGAAACAATTGCAGGTTCGTACTATATAAATAGGCTTGAGACAAGATATATACCTGTCTTTGTGGACCGCGGGAAGCTGATGCGGAGACAGAAATTAACCAAATACGGATGCGGATCAAACAGCATACAAATCATTAAGGAAAATGTCTTACCGTTTTCTCCAGAGTTGATCAGGCTCTGCTCCGCCCGTATTTTGGTCCTCTTTCAGTGTCCTCTTAGTTCGGCTTCCTTTTGGGCCAATCTCGAGCCCCATTCGGTACTTTTGTTTCTGTCCCTCTGGCCAAATTAACCTTCAATGTAAAAGTGTGCACACTTGAAGCAAATTACTGACACATACACAAGTTCAGTAGATTGATACTTCTGCTTTTATTACTTCCTGGAGCCCGGCTAATATACCGTGAGCTGGATATTTTGTTATCAAATAAGACAAGCGTATGCAGACCACAAGATATACATATTCATTATTGTGACAAAGTGTAAGCTTTTAGCTGGGTTATCTATATAAGGGAATAGCAGACTATCATAGCTAAATAGGGTGTCTTGTTTCCAGTTCTTGAAAACAGGCGCAATCTTCTTTTAACTTGTTCTTAACTCTTTCAATTCTGTTCCACAAAAAGGGGGGGGGGGTAAGCTGGCAGACATCTAATTGAATATGGTTAAGGCTGATAGCTGAGAGAGAAAGATAAGCACTTATATCTATATGGTTATATTTGAAATAGGCATTTTACCATAACACTCATAATCACATCCATTACAGTGGCAGGTTCCAAAACACCATTTCTTTTCATGTTAAGCCATTCCGGCTCTCTACTGCCATGTGGAAGGCAATGTTTTGGCATCGCTGGTCAGCAGTAAGGTTCATATTACCTCTGACTCATGGTCCAGCAGGCATGGGCAGGGACGTTACTTGGGCAGGGACGTTACTTTTCCTTCACGGTGCACTGGGCAACTCTGCTGGAAAGATAGGGTTCAGTGTTGGGCTTGTTCCACCACTACGCCTCCAAAAAGCTAGTGATGATTCTGCCACAACATCTGTATGCGCTCCCCTCCCTACTCTTCTTCCTCCTCTATGGCCTCTTCTGCAGAATTGTCCTCGGAACCATTAGTGCTCCCTAAACGCTCAAGGGGCTACGAAAGCAGTCAGGCAAAAAGATTTCATGCGGTGCTTGAGTTGGTCTGCCCAGGGCACAGGAGCCACACTGGGGCAGAGATTCTGTCAGCTCTGCAGGGGCAGGCTCAGAGGTGGTTGATGCCACGCCAGCTTCAGCCAGTAATGGTTGTATGTGACAATGGCACCAACCTTCTCTCCTCCCTTCGACAGGGACACTTGACCCATGTTCCATGTTTGGCACACATCCTGAATTTGATGGTGCAGCGTTTCTTGACCAGGTACCCAGGCTTATAATATCTCCTGAGGCAGGCCAGAAAAGTCTGTGGTAATTTCCGTCGGTCATACAATACCAGTGCTCGGCTGGCTGACATTCAAAGGGAGTGCAACCTGCCCATCAACCGCCTCATTTGTGACATGCCCACCAGGTGGAACTCAACGTTGCCAATGCTGCAGCAGCTGCACACACAGCAGAGGGCCATCAATGAGTATCTGTGCGAGTATGGCACCAGGACAGGGTCAGGGGAGCATCTTTTGGCCAGGCCAGTGGCATCCGATCAAGGATACATGCACTGTCCTGTCACCATTTGAGGAGGCCACAAGGATGGTGAGCAGCAACAATGCATACATCAGTGACACTGTCCCTCTAGTCTTCCTGCTGGAGCACATGCTTTGTGGAATAATGGGCAGGGCACTTGGGCAGCGGGAGGAAGAGGAGGACTTCCTTTCCTCTCAAGGCACCCTTTATCCAGATAGCATGCCTGCGGGTCCACCAAACACACAGGAAGAAAACTTAAGCTGCATGGCCTCCCTTATTCTGCAAAGCCTGCAAAAGGACCCTAGGATTCATGGTATTAAGGAGAGGAATCATTACTAGCTGACAACCCTTCTTGATCCACGTTACAAGGGTAAGGTTTCAGAACTCATCCTGCCTTCACAGAGGGAGCAGAGGATGAAACATCTTCAGTAGGCCTTGAAGAAAAGTCTGTGTAAGGCATTTCCAGACCCTGGGAGGTTACCATTTCCTGGTGCTGGACAAAGTGTTTCTGAGGCTTTGTTTGGTCAGAGGAAGAGTGGTGGAGAAGGTAGCTGGCTGACCGATGCCTTTAAACAATTTTTCAGTCCTCAGCACCAAGGTTTGATAGGTTCCAGCAACCATCTCCAGCATCTGCATTATATGGTGTAGGAATATCTAGGGGCAAGAACAGACTTGGAGACCTTTCCAACAGAGCATCCACTGAATTACTGACTCTTGAGGTTGGACCACTGGCCAGAACTTGCTGAATATGCAATTGAGCTACTGGCCTGTCCTGCATCCAGCATGCTTTCTGAACACACTTTCAGTGCTGCTGGAGGGTTTGTAACAGATCAAAGAGTGCGCCTGTCCACAGACTCCGTTTATAGGCTCACATTTATAAAAATGAATCAGTCCTAGATCAGCAGCTATCAAGCACCGGATGCTGATGTAACTGATTGAATTTGCTATGGATCTGGGATCCCTTGAAGACTGCCTATGCTGCCTATCCTATTCCTCCTCAATCATGATGATGCTAGCTTCCAACAATATTTTTGGTTTAAGGCACCACCACCACCACCCAAGGCCCAATTTTTCTGCCCCTGTTTAACAGGGGCATGTAATAACAATTTTTGAAATAATATTTAAAAGCAGGGACTGTTCCTGCACCCAGCAAGAGTAACTGTGAGGGGTTACCATGTTCTGGCACCACCAACACCTAAGGCCCAATGTTTCTTCCCCTGTTTAACAGGGGAATGTAATCACAATTTTTGAAATAATATTTAACAACAGGGACCGTTCCTGCACCCAACAAGAGTAACTGTCAGGGGTTACCGTGTTCTGCCACCACCAACACCTAAGGCCCAATTTTTCAGCTGCGTATATAGTGCAGTCTGCATAGTATATATACTGTGGTTCAGAGAATATAGTGCAGTCAGTGTAGTATATATAATACAGTGCAGGGTATATAGTGCAGTGTATTATATATACCCTGCACTATATAATATAATGTATTGAATTGGTTAACCACTTGACGACCGCCTCACGCCGATATACGTCGGCAGAATGGCATGGTCAGGCAGAATCACGTATATATACGTGATCTGCCTCCCGCGGGCGGAGGGTCCGATCGGACCCCCCCGGTGCCCGAGGCTGTCGCCTTGTGACAGGGAGCGATGAGAGGTGAGGGGGAGACTATGCGTTTGTGGCCCCCCTCGCGATCGCTCCCAGCCAATGAGAATCTTCCTTTGCTGCTGTATGCTAAACAGCAGCAAAGGAAATGATGTCATCTCTCCTCGGCTCGGTATTTTCCGTTCCGGCGCCGAGAGAAGACATCACTGTGAGTGCACAACACATACACACACAGTAGAACATGCCAGGCACACATTACACCCCGATCCCCCCCTGATCGCCCCCCGATCACCCCCCAATCACCCCTCCCCCCCTGTCACACTGACACCAAACAGTTTTTTTTTTTTTTCTGATTACTGCATGGTGTCAGTTTGTGACAGTTAGTGTGGTAGGGCAGATATTGTTAGCCCCCTTTAGGTCTAGGGTACCCCCCTAACCACCCCATATAAAGTTTTAACCCCTTGATCACCCCCCGTCGCCAGTGTCACTAAGCGATCATTTTTCTGATCGCTGTATTAGTGTCGCTGGTGACGCTAGTTAGGGAGCTAAATATTTAGGTTCGCCGTCAGCGTTTTATAGCGACAGGGACCCCCATATACTATCTAATAAATGTTTTAACCCCTTGATTGCCCCCTAGTTAACCCTTTCACCACTGATCACCGTATAACTGTTACGGGTGACGCTGGTTAGTTTGTTTATTTTTTATAGTGTCAGGGCACCTGTCGTTTATTACCGAATAAAGGTTTAGCCCCCTGATCACCCGGCGGTGATATGCGTCACCCCAAGCAGTGTCAGATTAGCGCCAGTACCGCTAACACCCACGCACGCAACATACGCCTCCCTTAGTGGTATAGTATCTGAACGGATCAATATCTGATCCGATCAGATCTATACTAGCGTCCCCAGCAGTTTAGGGCTCCCAAAAATGCAGTGTTAGCGGGATCAGCCCAGATACCTGCTAGCACCTGCGTTTTGCCCCTCCGCCCGGCCCAGCCCACTCAAGTGCAGTATAGATCGATCACTGTCACTTACAAAACACTAAACGCATAACTGCAGCGTTCGCAGAGTCAGGCCTGATCCCTGCGATCGCTAACAATTTTTTTGGTAGCATTTTGGTGAACTGGCAAGCACCAGCCCCAGGCAGCGTCAGGTTAGTGCCAGTACCGCTAACACCCACGCACGCACCGTACACCTCTCTTAGTGGTATAGTATCTGAACGGATTAATATCTGATCCGATCAGATTTATACTAGCGTCCCCAGCAGTTTAGGGTTCCCAAAAACGTAGTGTTAGCGGGATCAGCCCAGATACCTGCTAGCACCTGCATTTTGCCCCTCCGCCCGGCCCAGCCCACCCCACCCAAGTGCAGCATCGATCGATCACTGTCACTTACAAAACACTAAACGCATAACTGCAGCGTTCGCAGAGTCAGTCCTGATCCCTGCGATCGCTAACAGTTTTTTGGTAGCGTTTTGGTGAACTGGCAAGCACCAGCGGCCTAGTACACCCCGGTCATAGTCGAACCAGCACTGCAGTAACACTTGGTGACGTGGCGAGTCCCATAAGTGCAGTTCAAGCTGGTGAGGTGGCAAGCACAAGTAGTGTCCCACTGCCACCAAGAAGAAGACAAACAGGCCCGTCGTGCCCATAATGCCCTTCCTGCTGCATTCGCCAATCCTAATTGGGAACCCACTGCTTCTGCAGCACCCGTACTTCCCCCATTCACATCCCCAACCAAATGCAGTTGGCTGCATGAGAGGCATTTTTATGTCTTCCCGAGTACCCCTACCCAACGACCCCCCCCAAAAAAGATGTTGTGTCTGCAGCAAGCGCGGATATAGGCGTGACACCCGCTATTATTGTCCCTCCTGTCCTGACAATCCTGGTCTTTGCACTGGTGAATGTTTTGAACGCTACCATACACTAGTTGAGTATTAGCGTAGGGTACAGCACTGCACAGACTAGGCACACTTTCACAGGGTCTCCCAAGATGCCATCGCATTTTGAGAGACCCGAACCTGGAACCGGTTACAGTTATAAAAGTTAGTTACAAAAAAAGTGTAAAAAAAAAAAAAAAACACAAACAAAAATATAAAATAAAAAAAATAGTTTAAATGAAGCACACAGCAGCACAACACAGGTCAAGTGACCAAAATTCATTTATTTGGTATAATCCATGGTTTACTCATTGCACCTACCAGCAATGGTTTAGCCTATGGCTGTTGTTCTCATTCCCGCAGACCACCCTGGCGTCGGGCGGCTTTGCATTGCAGCTCTCTGCGATTCTGGATACTGTTTCACTGGATCGCTGATGCAGACGTGAGTTTTGACGCACAACCTTTAACTCATTTTATACAAGTAAAATATTTGTATATAAAACCTTTTTTTCATTTCCTGTTTATTTACTGAAAACAATTTTTTTTTTTTTTTTTAAATACATTTTTTTAGAATCATTCCATGACGTATGCTCCTGATGAGTGGTTGCTATACTGCGAAACGCGTAGAGCTTTGATTATTACCAATCTTCACACATCATGGAATACCAAGATTTCAGTGATTCCATTTACCTCCATAAGTATCTGTCATGGCATTAAATCCTTTTATTATCTGCATTATTTGTCCTAATTTTCATGGCTCTCTGTGGGTCTAATCACAATAATAATTGTACACATGTATGTTGATTATTATCTCTGCTCTCTGTGTGACAATGGATCATGACTTATTGTGCAACTTATGTGTATCTTATGTATAATCAATCCATGGTTTATTATATAGAGGCTTGATGCCCACAGCATTTTAGAGGTTGGATGCCCAAAATGTTTTATACACCATGGATTATACCAAATAAATGAATTTTGGTCACTTGACCTGCGTTGTGCTGCTGTGTGCTTCATTTAAAGTCCCACTTCTTCTCCATTTTTTTATAACCAATGACCGGGATGGAGGCGAGCATCCCTTTGGTGCTAGCCTCATTTAAAGTCCCAAAACTTTTCCCCCTTTTTTAATATACATAACCCGGGATGGAAGCACACAGCAGCAGTCACACATTTATTTTCATATCTATGTAGGCCATTGGTATCAGTGGTCCCACAATCAACCTCTCCTACTGATGTTTTGGTTGTGTGTCCTGCTGGGTCTGCATCTGCGATCCCTGGACGGTGTTTTTGATATCGCTGATCTGTCTGCATTTGCTCGCCTCCGTTGGCTGCGGTGTTTCACGTGGGTCTACTACCCCTCTCCCTGCCCATGGTTGTCAGGGAGGGGGCGGATGCATGGTCCTTCCCTCTCTGCATCACGTCACATCCGCCGGTCGCAGGGCGTCCTTGTGGCGCTATGTTTCCGGCTGTGTGTCGCTGTTTGGTGGACACACTGGGGAGATGGACTGGCGCTAATCGCCCGGCGGCTGAGCCGCCCAGGTGAAAATGCTCCATTCCCAGGTGTTGTCTGCTGACTTGATGTGGGGGGTTGGGCCATGATGGAACACCTATATAGGCATCTCCAAGGCTGGCCTTCACACACTGCACTTTTCTTCCTGTTTATCATCACACTCACATGCATGGAGTTGTCCACTCTGTACACACCAGGTATTATTTCTTTCCCTTTTTTTACTAATTTTCCTTTGTATTTTAGCTTCATCTCCACCCCTTCCTATCCCACTCTCTCTCTCCCTATTTCAACCTTTGTCCTCACATCACGCTTTTTTATTTGTTTCACTTTCACACACCCACACACATCACTATGATTTGTTTCATATAGGTTTTCCACACAGAGGTCCGCATCCTACACTCATTGCACCTACCAGCAATGGTTTTGCCTATGGCTGTTGTTCTCATTCCCGCAGACCACCCTGGCGTCGGGCGGCTTTGCATTGCAGCTCTCTGCGATTCTGGATACTGTTTCACTGGATCACTGATGCAGACGTGAGTTTTGACGCACAACCTTTAACTCATTTTATACAAGTAAAATATTTGTATATAAAACCTTTTTTTCATTTCCTGTTTATTTACTGAAAACTATTTTTTTTTTTTTTTTAAATACATTTTTTTTAGAATCATTCCGTGACGTATGCTCCTGATGAGCGGTTGCTATACCGCGAAACGCGTAGAGCTTTGATTATTACCAATCTTCACACATCATGGAATACCAAGATTTCAATGATTCCATTTACCTCCATAAGTATCTGTCATGACATTAAATCCTTTTATTATCTGCATTATTTGTCCTAATTTTCATGGCTCTCTGTGGGTCTAATCACAATAATAATTGTACACATGTATGTTGATTATTATCTCTGCTCTCTGTGTGACAATGGATCATGACTTATTGTGCAACTTATGTGTATCTTATGTATAATCAATCCATGGTTTATTATATAGAGGCTTGATGCCCACAGCATTTTAGAAGTTGGATGCCCAAAATGTTTTTTATACACCATGGATTATACCAAATAAATGAATTTTGGTCACTTGACCTGCGTTGTGCTGCTGTGTGCTTCATTTAAAGTCCCACTTCTTCTCCATTTTTTTTATAACCAATGACCGGGATGGAGGCGAGCATCCCTTTGGTGCTAGCCTCATTTAAAGTCCCAAAACTTTTCCCCCTTTTTAAAAAAAAAAAAAAAATAGTTGTCGTTTTATTGTTCTCTCTCTCTCTCTCTATTCTCTCTCTATTGTTCTGCTCTTTTTTACTGTATTCTATTCTGCAATGTTTTATTGTTATTATGTTTTATCATGTTTGCTTTTCAGGTATGCAATTTTTTATACTTTACCTTTTACTGTGCTTCATTGTTAACCATTTTTTTGTCTTCAGGTACGCCAGTCACGAATTTGAGTCGTTATACAAGAATGATGCCTGCAGGTTTAGGTATCATCTTGGTATCATTCTTTTCAGCCAGCAGTCGGCTTTCATGTAAAAGCAATCCTAGCAGCTAATTAGCCTCTAGACTGCTTTTACAAGCAGTGGGAGGGAATGCCCCCCCTCCCCCACCGTCTTCCGTGTTTTTCTCTGGCTCTCCTGTCTCAACATGGAACCTGAGAATGCAGCCGGTGATTCAGCCAGCTGACCATAGAGCTGATCAGAGACCAGAGTGGCTCCAAACATCTCTATGGCCAAAGAAACCGGAAGCTACGAACATTTTATGACTTAGATTTCGCCGGATGTAAACAGCGCCATTGGGAAATTGGGGAAGCATTTTATCACACCGATCTTGGTGTGGTCAGATGCTTTGAGGGCAGAGGAGAAATCTAGGGTCTAATAGACCCCATTTTTTTCAAAAAAGAGTACCCGTCACTACCTATTGCTATCATAGGGGATATTTACATTCCCTGAGATAACAATAAAAAAAAATAAAAAAAAAATGAAAGGAACAGTTTAAAAATAAGATAAAAAAGCAAAAATATAATATAGAAAAAAAAAGCACCCCTGTCCGCCCCTGCTCTCGCGCTAAGGCGAATGCAAGCGTCGGTCTGGCATCAAATGTAAACAGCAATTGCACCATGCATGTGAGGTATCACCACAAAGGTCAGATCGAGGGCAATAATTTTAGCAGTAGACCTCCTCTGTAAATCTAAAGTGGTAACCTGTAAAGGCTTTTAAAGGCTTTTAAAAATGTATTTATTTTGTTGCCACTGCACGTTTGTGCGCAATTTTAAAGCATGTCATGTTTGGTATCCATGTACTCGGCCTAAGATCATCTTTTTTATTTCATCAAACATTTGGGCAATATAGTGTGCTTTAGTGCATTAAAATTTTAAAAAGTGTGTTTTTTCCCCCAAAAATGCGTTTGAAAAATCGCTGTGCAAATACTGTGTGGAAAAAAAAAAAATAAACACCCACCATTTTAATCTGTAGGGCATTTGCTTTAAAAAAATATATAATGTTTGGGGGTTCAAAGTAATTTTCTTGCAAAAAAAAAAAAATTTTCATGTAAACAAAAAGTGTCAGAAAGGGCTTTGTCTTCAAGTGGTTAGAAGAGTGGGTGATGTGTGACATAAGCTTCTAAATGTTGTGCATAAAATGCCAGGACAGTTCAAAAACCCCCCAAATGACTCCATTTTGGAAAGTAGACACCCCAAGCTATTTGCTGAGAGGCATGTCGAGTCCATGGAATATTTTATATTGTGACACAAGTTGTGGGAAAGAGACAAATTTTTTTTTTTGCACAAAGTTGTCACTAAATGATATATTGCTCAAACATGCCATGGGAATATGTCAAATTACACCCCAAAATACATTTTGTTGCTTCTCCTGAGTACGGGGATACCACATGTGTGAGACTTTTTTGGAGCCTAGCCTGGTACGGGACCCCGAAAACCAAGCACCACCTTCAGGCTTTCTAAGGGTGTAAATTTTTGATTTCACTCTTCACTGCCTATCACAGTTTCGGAGGCCATGGAATGCCCAGGTGGCACAAAACCCCCCCAAATGACCCCATTTTGGAAAGTAGATACTCCAAGCTATTTGCTGAGAGGTATAGTGAGTATTTTGCAGACCTCACTTTTTGTCACAAAGTTTTGAAATTTGAAAAAAGAAAAAAAAATGTTTTCTTGTCTTTCTTCATTTTCAAAAACAAATGAGAGCTGCAAAATACTCACCATGCCTCTCAGCAAATAGCTTGGGGTGTCTACTTTCCAAAATGGGGTCATTTGGGGGGGTTTGTGCCACCTGGGCATTTCATGGCCTCCGAAACTGTGATAGGCAGTGAAGAGTGAAATCAAAAATTTACACCCTTAGAAATCCTGAAGGCGGTGATTGATTTTCAGGGCCCCGTACGCGGCTAGGCTCCTAAAAAGTCCCACACATGTGGTATCCCCATACTCAAGAGAAGTAGCTAAATGTATTTTGGGGTGCAATTCCACATATGCCCATGGCCTGTGTGAGCAATATATCATTTAGTGACAACTTTTTGTAATTTTTTTTTTTTTTTGTCATTATTCAATCACTTGGGACAAAAAAATTAATATTCGATGGGCTCAACATGCCTCTCAGCAATTTCCTTGGGGTGTCTACTTTCCAAAATGGGGTCATTTGTGGGGGGTTTGTACTGCCCTTCCATTTTAGAACCTCAAGGAATGACATAGGCAGTCATAAATTAAAGGCTGTGTAAATTCCAGAAAATGTACCCTAGTTTGTAGGCGCTATAACTTTTGCACAAACCAATAAATATACACTTATTGACATTTTTTTTACCAAAGACATGTGGCCGAATACATTTTGGCCTAAATGTATGACTAAAATTGAGTTTATTGGATTTTTTTTATAACAAAAAGTAGAAAATATAATTTTTTTCAAAATTTTCGGTCTTTTTCCGTTTATAGCACAAAAAATAAAAACCGCAGAGGTGATCTAATATCATCAAAAGAAAGCTCTATTTGTGGGAAGAAAAGGACGCAAATTTTGTTTGGGTACAGCATTGCATGACCGCGCAATTAGCAGTTAAAGCGACGCAGTGCCAAATTGGAAAAAGTCCTCTGATCTTTAGGCAGCCAAATGGTCCGGGGCTGAAGTGGTTAAGGGGAGCCCTATGACAGAATTAAGAAAAAACAGCATGGGTTCCCCTGTCCATACCAGACCCTTTGGGAACCCACGCTGTTTTTTTCAATGATTTTTTATGTATATTGCTGGAATCTGGCAATACATTACAGCCGTGAGCAATTTTAAATGACATTTTTTTCATTTAGAAATTAAATTTTGCTGCAGTACTGTTCTAAACATGGGAAATGTGCTACTTTACAAGCAGACTAAGGGGACCCCCAGGCATAATATTTAAAGGAATATTTAATTTTTATTTTTTCAATTAAAGCATTCTTAAAATCACTGCTTCTGAAAAAACATCAGTTTAAGAAAAAATTTGCATTTATACATGTCCCCTGGGGCAGGACCCGGGTCCCCAAACACTTTTTATGGCAATAACTTGCATATAAGCCTTTAAAATGAGCACTTTTGATTTTTCACGCTCGTTTTCCATAGTCTTTAACAGTGTTCACGTGTTCGCACAAATTTTTTGTCTGTTCGCAAGTTCTGGTGCAAACCCAACCGGGGGGTGTGTGTTCGGCTCATCCCTACTGAATACCTGCTATGTTCGGTTGTTATGGCCATGGTTGATAAGTGTTTTTACTTTTTTCTTTTTTCTTGAACATTGCGCTCATAATCTCGAATTTCTTTTTTCTGTTTTTCTTGTGATAAAAATTAATAAAAACTGTTATTTGAAAAAAATAAAAAATAAAAATAATATAAAATACCAAACAGTGTCAAAACAAGTAACATAGCATAGCTTGTGATCATTATCACACAGTATTGTGTGCAAAGTATAAAAAATATGTCAACCCACAGTGCACCAAAACACCTCAAACCCACATTCCAAAGAGGCTGCTGTTATGCCAAATGTTGTCTCTGAAACAATGCTGTGTTTCAGAGATAAGAGTAAAAAATATGGGACAGTGGCTGAAGAGTAAGCATTTTGATTAAGGATCAGTCCCCAGCAATGCAAGAAAGAGAGATAAATTATTTTTTTAAATTAACAATTAGAATAGTCTTAAATATTATATATTCTCACTGCCTATTATGCAAGCATTTGTGCCTGACCACTACATTAGAAGAAGAGATGAGACATAAGCATTCTTACTAAGCCGCAATGGAAGAAGCTAGGCAGGTTTTATCAGAGTCTCAAGTTAGAAGAACTGATTTGCTTAACAGGATATACTTCTATTTTACTGAGATGCAATGTCAGAGGAAAATAGCAGGCAGATTTAAATTGAAAATAAAAAATTAATGTCTTTTTTTTTGTAGACTGAAGAAGGAAAAATGTTGCAATTTTGCACAACAACTATTAAGCCATTGCCTATAATTACTATAGTCCTCCACTAGGTAGCGCCCTTTATAAGGCACTCATTTTACTGTAGCCATAGCTTGAGAAAGGAGCGTCCCTGTCCACACCATTGACAGCGCGCATGTTCGGAAACGCATTGCAATAATTTCCAGTGACACCACACGCTGCTGTTGTGGTCCACATGCGGTCCAGCCCACCATCTTGGTTCCTTCCTGGTTTGTCCTACACACAGAGCTGGCAAACGGCTACAACAGGACATACAGCTGAATCTATTCCACTGACTCAGTCCTGCAGTATACTTCGGACGTGCCTGATTTCAAGTACTCAAATTATGAGTGGTTTTATGCTTTGTTTTATTAAATGCTATACAATTTTACACTTAGAAGGCACCTCTGCTTCTATTTCTCTTCATATGTTCCTGGAGCTTGCTTCTGCTTCCCTGAAGAGGCTTGCCCTGAGTATTGAATTGTCCACCATTACCTCAGGATCCAACTATCTGAAGGAACATTTTTAATGACTCTGCCCCCCCCTTCCCGGGACCTTTAACATGTGCAGCCTGCTCATAGAATGATGGTTGCCTGCAACAGTGATCACCCTTTGCACCAATACTATCCCCCTTTGACTGGTTGAATACCCCCCCAACACACACATACGCACACACACACACACACACACACACACATACACACACACACTTACATGCACCTTGCACAGGAAAAGTACATACAGCATATACACTACACACATTCATAAAGACTGGTGCTGACAGTTTTTGTAAAAGTGTTTCAAAGGCATTTTAAAAGTGGCTCAGCATGCACCAAATTCATATACTTGTCTAGAACTTGTACTTGAATTTGGCGCAATGCTGTTACAACCGTACTGCATGAGTAGGGGAAGGAGTTTGGGGGAGGAAAGAGGTCTCAAACCAAATTTTTAAGGAGGTGGTGATTGCAGGATAGTCTGATTTATGTAGCGGTAGTCCAGCGTTAATTGATATAAGTCATAGCTTGGGGTTATGGGCCTTAAAAAGGGAGGCTCCCATCAGGTTCCACATTTTTCTGGTGTGGGGTTCCACTTATAGTAGTGTTGGTCTAGAATAGATGCTATACAATAAAAAGTTACATTTGGAAGTCCCATACCTTCATTAGTTATGTGATGAAATAATGTGGAGCTTGCACAGCTGGGGTGTCTAGATCCCCACAGAAATTGGAAGAAGTGGCATTGGATAGAGGTAAGGAAGGTGAGGTGATGGGAGATGACAATGGTCCAGAATAAGAAAAGTAATTTAGGGAGAAGTAGCATTCTTAACGTGGCTATTCTGACGACTTTTGAGACTACACAGGAGCATATATTTAACTTCTGAGTTAGGGAGGAGATTAATTGTTTGTAGTTTAGATCAAATAGCTGGGATGTTGAAGTTTAAATTTGGATACCTAAACATGTAATGTAAGAAGTTGCCCAAGTAAATGGGAGGTTATTAAGTATCTGGGACTTTACTGCAGGGGGTATGTGGAAACCTAGAATCTGGGATTTTGCTTTGTTAGGTTTATAGTATGACAGTGCACTGAATAGGGATAGAGTTTGTTTAATTTCATGGAGTGAATGAATAAGATCTGAAAACTGAAACTGAAAATATTCTAATTTTAATGAGTGGCCATGTGTCTTGTTAAACTCCCTGAGAAGGAAGTGTCACCAGCACACCAGGATCTCCAAAATTGGGTCCAAATCTTTAATCACTTTGTGTAGGACCGGGTGCAATGGGAGTATTGCATTGGTTGTTAAACTCTCTTCCGCAAAAAAAGTTTTATCCCTATTGTGGGATCACCAGTGTGATATTTGCTAATTGAAATCATATCCCCTCCTAAGCGTCTCTTCTCCAGAGAGAATAAGTTCAGTGCTCACAACCTTTCTTCATAACTAATGTCCACCAGACCCTTTATTAGCCTTGTTGTCCTTCTTTGTACTAGCTCCATTTCCAGTACATCCTTCCTGAAGACTGGTGCCTAGAACTGGACAGCATACTCCAGGTGCGGCCGGACCAAAGTCTTGTAGAGTGGGAGTATTATCGCTTTATCCCTGGAGTTAATCCCTTTTTTAATGCATGCCAATATTCTGTTTGCTTTGTTAGCAGCAGCTTGGCATTGCATGTCATTGCTGAGCCTATCATCTATTAGGACTCCCAGGTCCTTTTCCATCTTAGATTCCCCCAGAGATTCTCCCCCTAGTGTAAAGACTGCATTCATATCTTTGCCACCCAAATGCATTATTTTACAGTTTTCTACATTAAACCTAATTTGCCACGTAGTTGCCCACCCATTTAATTTGTTCAGATCTTCTTGCAAGGTTTCCACATTCTGCTGAGAAGTTATTGCCCTGTTTGATAGCAAAAGACTTTTTTAACAACTTCTCTACAAGCAGAAAATCCTCTATTAGTTAATGTGTAAACTGTACAAATCCAATATAAGTTATCTGTTAAAATGCCCTGTGGTATGGCCTATGTAGGTCATTGTACTAGACAACTGCTTATTCTCATCAATGAGCACAGGAGAGAAGAGGTAAACAAAAATGTATGCTTAGGAACTGCATAAATAAAACAAAGCTAACAAAGCTCACACAGGCAAAAGTAGCATGATTCCTTGCCAACAACTACAATTCAGCAGTGTAGCAATAGAGATAGCAAAGTATCAATGGCTACAGGGGACCTTAGTACTTGACATAAAATGTTAGAATAACAAATGCATAGAATGGGAACATATTCACAAACGACATAAAGTCAGTGAAGCTGAAAATAAAAGATGCAGTACAGGGAAATCTGCAACCCAGATGTCTAACAGTAGAGACTTTGAAAATTGGTATTTCACCTAAAGCATCACTATTTTCATATGCAAGTTGCTACAGAAATCAAAAGTCAAAATAAATCTATTATTTCAAGCAATGAAATAAATCTTCAAGAATCTAAAAAAGGTAAGAGAAAGCAAAGAGACCAAAACAATAACAACTAAAACTACAATATAACCTTTACCCTGTGTTATATGCTTTTCGCTTCATAAGTAAAAAAAAAAATCTTCAAATTGTTTACAGAGAAAAATTTAAATGAACCAGCACATATATGATATAAAACATTCATAATCTTACTTACCTCAAAGCTGTTGTTTTAAATAATGGACTTTAAATTAAGTATAATAATAAACTACTAGTGCTTATGTTATTTATGTTACTTAGTATAACTTTTCATGTTCCAAAATAAAATCTTAATATCAGTCAAATCATAGATAATTTGAGTTGACTTTCAAAGAAAATAGTGTTTGGTAGAAAAAAAAATCTTATGGGGGGCACACACGCAGTATCTTGCATGGCAGATGTGTAGGTTGAGATCTCCGCCATGAGTTCACCTACTTTCCTCCCGCTTAGCCACTGCAAGCTGCATTTAGCCTGGGAAGATCCAGATCCAGAACCATTCTCTATCAGCTGCCCACATGGGCAAGATTGGGAGGCAAAAATTATCCACTTCTCCCCCTTCAGACCCCACAATTAAGGTATTCCTTATAAGCTTATTCCTTATCTCCTCCACAACGCAGCCAGATCCATATATGGAGCAAGGTGAGGATAGTTCCACACTTTTAACATCAGATCTTTCAGCTCACCCACCATATATAACTGCTTCAGTGCTAGATGAACTGCATGCATTTCTACAGAACATCCCTTGCAGCATTTCAGTGGAAGTGGGGATAATATCACAGGAGCTGAGTGGTGAAAAAGCCCTTATAGGAGAATGTACAGATCACCTTGAAACAAAATTTGATGACCTGGTCCAATATGTACATGTTCTAGAGGAAGAAAATCTTTCCTCAAATCTTAATGTCTCCCAGATCCAATTACAAGAGGAGGACTTGGAAAATAGGCAAAGATGCCAGAACTTGTGGATCAGAGGAGTCACAAAAATGGTGAGCAATGCAGAGCTAAGGCCCTGCCTCTTAGGGTTGTTTATTTCCATAGCACCAAGCATTCTGTATATTGATTGGCACCTAGATCATGCCCATCAGTGGTGTCACTAGGGGAGTGAGGCGTGCGGTCCGAACCCGGGTGACACCCGCAGGGGGGTGACACCATCCCAAGGGTGGGGGAGGGTTCTGGGTCCTAGAGGCAGGGCTCTTTTCAGCTGGAACGTGCTGGCACTATGCTAGCCCTGAGTGAGACTGCTCAGTCTCACTCTCACCGCTGATGTGGCTGCCTCCTGCCACAAGCCCGCCGCCCGGAGAGTGACAGTCTGAGCAAGCAACTCTCCAGGTGGCTGAACACTAAATCTTCCTCCATCTGCTGCCAGGTGCATGAGGGGAGGAGGGGTCTGTACTGATGGAGTAGGGGGGTGGTTTTTACTGAGGGGGGTCTGTACTGATGGAGGGGGTGGACTGTACTGAGGTGGGTCTGTACTGATGAAGAGGGGTGGTCTGTATTGAGGGGGGCCTGTATTGATGGAGGGGGTGTTCTGTACTGAGGGGGATCTGTACTGATGGAGGGGTGGTCTGTATTGAGGGGGGTCTGTACTGATGGAGGGGGTGGTTTGTCCTGAGAGGGGTCTACATTGATAGAGGGGGTGGTCTGTACTGAGGGGGCTCTGTACTGATGGAGAGGGGTGGTCTGTACTGATGGGGATTTGTACTGATGGAGAGGGGTGGTCTGTACTGAGGGGGTCCGTACTGATGGAGGGGGGTGGTCTGTACTGATAGAGGAGGTGTTCTGTATTGAGGGGGTCTATACTGATGGAGTGGGGGTCTGTACTGAAGGCAGGGCCGTCTTACTGAGCGGGCATCCTGGGCACTGCCTAGGGGCCCTAGGTTAATATGGGGCCTCATCAGAGCCAGACAAATAGAAGTAGCAGTGGGGCAAGGGATTCAGGCTTAGCGGGCATAGGCAGTCTGGAGGGCAGGGCCGCCATCATGGTGGTACAGAGCCCATAAACTAGTAATGGACCCGAGCGTCTTGAAGGGCCCAGCTGTGTGGAGGGGATGGAAGAAGGCAGGGGCGGGTGCAGGTGAGCTCTGTGGCTGTGCTGGCTTTCGTAATGTGCGTGAGTGTCACTGAGCTCTCACATCGGGCTTTTTGCTGCCACCTCTGGTAAATTCCTTCATGTGCACCCCTTGTGTGTGCTGCACAAGAGCTGGGACAAGGAACACCACCAAACAAGTAAGGGCTGTTCTACAAGTGATTGTGTGTGGGGGTTGTGTGTGCCTGTGTACATATATGTATGCCCGTGTGTGTGTTTGTGTGTGTGTCTGTTAAATATGTGGGTGTCTGTTTACATGTGTGTGTCTGTGTTCATGTGTGTGTGCCTGTGTACATGTGTGTGTGTGTCTGTGTACATGTGTGTGTCTGTGTGTATGTGCATGTCTGTGTACATGCGTGTGTATGTGTACATACGAGTACATGTGTGTGTCTGTGTACATGTGTGTCTGTTTACATGTGTGTGTGTGCCTGTGTAAATGTGTGTGTGTGTGTCTGTGTACATGTGTGTGTCTGTGTGTACATGTGTGTGTCTGTGTACATGTGCGTGTGTGTGCCTGTGTACATGTGTGTGTGTCTGTGTACGTGTGTGTGTGCCTGTGTACGTGTGTGTGTAAGTGTGTCTGTGTACGTGTGTGTGTGTGTATATATACACGTGAGGGAGGATGAGACCATACATGTGTGAGGAAGGGCTGCGTGCATACAGGCGTTGGGGGGCTGCGAGCGTACAAGTGTGAGGGAGGGCTGCGAGCATACAGGTGTTAGGGGGCCTGCGAGTGTACATGCGTTAGGGGGGCTGAGAGTGTACAAGTGTGAGGGGGGACTGCGAGCATACAGGTGTGAGGTTGCTGCAAACATACAAGTGTGAAGGGGGGCTGATGATGAGACCGTACAGGCATTGGGGGGCTGAGAGCATACAGGTGTGAGGGGGCTGTGAGCGTACAGGTGTGAGGGGGGTTGAGTGTACAGGTGTGAGGGGGGCTGCAAGCGTACAGGTGTGAGGGGGCTTAGAGCATACAGGTGTGAGGGGGCTGAGAGTGCACAGGTGTGAGGGGGCTGAGAGCATACAGGTGTGAGGGGGCTGCGAATGTACAAGTGTGAAGGGGTTCTGCGAACATACAGGTGTGAGGGGGCTGCAAACACACAAGTGCGAAGGGGGCTGCGAGCGTACAAGTGTGAGGTGGCCTGTGAACGTACAAGTGTGAACGGGGCTGCTAGCGTACAGCTGCAATGGGGGGCTGAGAGAGTACAGCTCCATCAGAGATTTTTTATACCAAAGACATGTAGCAGAATACATTTTGGCCTACATTTATGAAGACATGTTTTACATTTTTTCTAATCTGATATGTTTCATAGCAGAAAGTAGAAAATATTGTACTTTAATTCTTAGGAGTAGGTGCATAAATTGGGCAGGCTTGTAGGGGCCCCATAGCATTACTTTGCCCAGGGGCCCATAATGCTATTAAGATGGTCCTGACTGAGGGGGGTCTGTACTGATGGAGGGGGGTGGTCTGCACTGAGGAGGGAGTAGGGGTCTGTACTGATGGAGAAGGGGGATATGTACTGAGGGAGGGGGTCTATACTGATGGAGAAGTCTGTACTGATGGAGGGGGGTTTGTATTGATGGAGGGGGGTCTGTACTGATGGAGGGGGGCTGTACTAATGGAGGGGAGCTGTACTGATGGAGGGGGGCTGTACTGTGGGATAGGGAGTCTATACTGATGAAGGGGACTTTACTGATGGAGAGGGTCTGTATTTATGGGGGGGTCTGTACTGATGGAGGGAGTCTGTACTGAGCGAAGGGTGGTCCATACTAATGGAGGGGGTCTGTACTGAGAGGGAGGTCTGTACTGAGGGAGGGGGTCTATACTGAGGGGGGATCTTTACTGATGGAGGGGGTCTGTACTGAGGGAGGGGTGGTCTATACTGATGGAGGGGGGTTTGTACTGAGGAGGTCTATACTGAGGGGGTCTATACTGAGGGGGGTCTATACTGATTGAGGGGGTTTATACTTAGTGGGGGGTCTAAACTAAAGGGAGGGGGATCTGTACTTAGTGGGAGGGTCTATACTAAGGGGGACTATACTTGGTGGAGGGAGGGTCTGTACTGAGGGAGGGAGGTCTGTACTGAGGGGGGACTATACTTGGAGGGGGGTCTGTAATGACGGAGGGGGGTGGTCTATACTTAGTGAGGGGAGTCTGTACTGAGGGAGGACTATAATTGGTGGAGGGGGGTCTGTACTGATGGAGGGGGTCTATACTTTGTGGAGGGGGTCTGTACTGAGAGGCGACTATAGTTGGCGGGGGGGTTGACACCATGTTTTACCACACCGAGTGACACCAACCCTAGTGACGCTACTCGTGCCCATCACTCCTTAGGCCCCAAACCTCCTGCAGGGGCCCATCCATGGGACATTATAGTCTTTTTTACTACTATGATAGTAAGGAAGGTTGCTTAAGAACACCTGCAACAAATTGGTGATACAGTAAAACACAAAGATGAAAATCTGCAAATCTTCAGTGATCTATGTCCTATAAGCTTTGCTAAACAACGCAACTTGAGATTTACCCCTTTTCATCTTCAGAAACACTGCATCCGATACTGATGGGGTTATCCTTTTCAGCTTATTGTCTCCAAGGAGAGATTACAATGCAGCAATCAGGACCTACAGGAAGCATAAGCTTTCTTTAGACATCTAGGTCTACCTTATATTCAAGAACAAGCCCTGATTGCGCTGCTTCCTCACTCCCACTTTTAACCTACAATGACCCCTAGATCTGGACTCCTAAATCCACACAAACACCTGGAACTCCACAGTGCACTTCTCCAGTCAGATCTCCAACCTGAATCCTCAGGATGAGAAAAGCTTATTCCTACTGTACACCATGATTTGTGGTTGTTTTGCTTATCATTCTTTAATCCCGCTGTGGATACCTTCACATACTCATGTGGACTATTATTGGCTGACTTCTAATGTGACTTATCAGAATATCGGTATTATTGAAGGTGGGCTTTGGTCTACATCTTGAAGTACCCACCTTACTCTACTTACATCACGGTGTTCCCACGATGTCCTGAGTTGTTTATTCATCGCAAGCTTCTTTGGTCTTATTACCAGGTCTTTACTAGACCACAATTTTTGTTTTGAACGTGTTTTTGATCTTTTCAGTTCTCTGTTTGTATGGTTTCTAAAAAAAAAATTATCACTACTCATGCACACCAGGGGTATGCAACATGTCAGTTCTGCTTACAGTGATATTATATCATTTCCAATTCAAATGTCTTTACCAATGTTGTCCTATAATGTGAAAGGCTTAATCTTTGTTGGGAAGAGATGGATAGTCTGAAAGATTTTAAATCTTCACATGCTGATGTTATATTTGTACAAGCAAACCCTTTTCTCAAGTTTGCATTGAAACAATTCTCAACCTTTTATGTAGCCTCTGATCCTTGAGGCAAAGCAGGAGTTGCTAAGTTAATTAGAAATACTTGGCCCCTGAGTGTTACTGCATCTAAACTAGACCCTCAGGGGAAGTTTATGTTCCTTGACTGCAGACATGCCCCTCACTTTACTAAATGTGTATGCTCCAAATTCAGGACAAATTGGGTTTACTAAGATCTGTTTTAGGCACACAACTTCCCCCTTCTCATCCCTTTACTATAATTGGTGGGATTGGTGAAGATTTTAACATGATCATGTCCCACCTAGGGATAGACAAACCTTATCTTACCACTCTAAATAAATTCTCAAAAAGTCCACATCATTTCATCAACTCAATTTACCTTTTTTTCACCAGCCCATAAGATATACTCTAGGCTAGACTATTTACTCCGCTGCTTACGAGCCACAGAGATTCACCCCATAACCAGTTTGGATCATGCGCCAGTTGTACTAGATCTGATCCTATCTGATGGATATATCAGGGAATGTCATAGGAGGCTTAATGAATTTTTTCTCAAACAACCACACATCTCTGAACAACTAGGTCGTGCACTAATGGATTTGTTTTCAATTAAACATAGGGTCTGTGTCTTAGCCATCAACTTTGTGGGAGGCTCACAAGACTTACGTCCACGGCTAATAGCTGTAAAGCACATGTTCTTGAAAAACAGAAAATGTTCGAGATCAGCCATCTTAGGATTTCACATTTGCTCAGAGTAATCCTATTTCATAATACCGTTAAAGACATAGACAGTAGGGATTTTGAAAAGTCTCTCTTATGGATGAAACAAAAGTTTTATGAATTTGCTAACAAACCCCATAGAATTTTGTCAAATAGACTTAAGGCCAGATTTGCCCAATATACTCTGAATTTTGTTCTTAAAGCTCATGGCATTCTGACATATTGTCTGCAATTTATTTCCAACAATTTTGAGGCACATTACAGTAGACTATATAATTGCCTAGCCCTTAGCCAAAATCCCCCCTTTGATCCACAAAATGTAAGGATTATATGGCCTCCTTTAAACTCCCAAAATTGTCCTCAACCAACTTGTCCTCTTTCAACGCTGATTAGGGATGAGCTTCCTGTTCGAGTCGAACATGAGTTCGACTCGAACATCGGCTGTTTGATCTTTCATCAAAGATCGAACATTATGGGGCGTTCACGCCAAATTTGAGTGGCACGTCATGCCCCATAATGCACTGCAGTCACTGTTTCTGGTGTACTGTTTCTAATCTACTTCAGGCAGACAGGTGATTCAGTTAGCTGCGGTGTATTTAATATATATATATATACAGTCAGATTGGTATATAAATATCCACTGTATCCAGTTTAGCTAGATCTCACTGCAGTCCATTCCTGGTGTACTGTTTCTAATCTATTTCAGGCAGTTAGCTGCAGTGTTTTTAATATATATATACTGTACAGTCAGACTGGTGTATATATATATATATATATATATCCACTGTATCCAGTTTAGCTAGATCTCACTGCAGACCGTTCCTAGTGTACTGTTTCTAATATACATCAGGCAGGCAGTTGATTCAATTAGCTGCAGTGTATTTAGTATATATATATATATATATATATATATATATATATATATACATATTCCTGTTTATATATATATATATATATATATATATATATATATATATATATATATATATACACTGTATCCTGTGTAGCTAGATCTGACTGCAGGCCATTCCTGGTGTACGTATTCAAATACACTTTCAGGCAGGCAGGCCAGGCAGGTTATTCAGTGATCTGCAGTACATAAATATATATATACTCCTACATATATATCCACTGCATTCCAATCTAGCCAAGCCTATATCTGGCTGCAGGCCATTGCTGGTCTACATTTTCAAATACACTTTCAGGCAGGCAGGCAGGCAGGCAAATGATTCAGTGATCTGCAGTGCATTAAATATATTTACAGTCTCCAACATATAGTTATATACTGCATTCTAGTCTAGCCAAGCCTATATCTGACTGCAGGCCATTGCTGGTGTATGTTTTCAAATACACTTTCAGGCAGGCAAGTGATTCAGTGATCTGCAGTGAATAAAATATATATACAGTCTCCAACATATATATATCCACTGCATTCCAGTCTAGCCAAGCCTATATCTGACTGCAGGCCATTGCTACGTTTTCAAATACACTTTCAGGCATGTAACGGAACGTCCTTCAATCCGCTCGAGTGCTTCCATCAGCATACCACTTCCTCCCAGTCTGAATCTAGATATCAGATATTCCAACCGCTAACAAGCACAAAACAAGGCGAGACTTGTTTAGCTGCTAAGATAGACTGTTTTTATTAGAACCAAAATTACAAGTCTTTATATACCGTTAAAGAGGAGGTTCCCCCCCCTGCTCATATTACTCTAACAATACAACTGTAACCTAATTAACCTAATTAACATGAGCTAGTTTACTAAATCATTTACCCAGACTAGGTGACTCAGAGACATGACATTTGGGGCAGACTTGTGGTCACCGAGCTTCACACAATAGTATAAACACAATAGCAGGAGCTAATTACAATTAACAATACAAACAGTGATCTCCCCCCAGCCTAGTAGGCAACAAACTATAGTATGAGTAGACTGTCCGACTCCTACCCAGTTCTAGAGGCCAATGTGATCAGCTCTCTCAACTAACATGTGGAGTTCAGAATCAAACAAACCAAGAATAGTCTTTACATATATCCTGGGAGATATTGTGGGTAAATTTTACTGTCCCATTTTAAGTAATCCAAGACATACCCTTCCAGTCACCATTTCCAATATGGCATACACAGGGTTCCCAGAGTCTGTGTGTCCAAGGACCCGGATCCAAAGTAACACCACCTCAAGGGTCCCTAGGCATTCAGCTCACAAAGTGCACCGTTCCCCCAAATGCCAGGGCGCATAAAAGAGGCTGGCATTCAGTCTCCTCCAAATGCCTCTGTCCCAGGTGAGTCTGTCAAAACAATCTCCAACATATATATATATCCACTGCATTCTAGTCTAGCCAAGAATATATCTGACTGCAGGCCATTGCTGGTGTATGTTTTCAAATACACTTTCAGGCAGGCAAGTGATTTAGTGATCTGCAGTGCATGAAATATATACAGTCTCCAACATATATATATCCACTGCATTCCAGTCTAGCCAAGCCTATATCTGACTGCAGGCCATTGCTGGTGTAGGTTTTCAAATACACTTTCAGGCAGGCAGGATAGTGATTCAGTGATCTGCAGTGCATTAAATATATATACAGTCTCCAACATATATATATATATCCACTGCATTCCAGTCTAGCCAAGCCTATATCTGACTGCAGGTAGTTCCTGGTGTACGTTTTCAAATACACTTTCGGTAGGCAGGCAGGAGATTCAGTGATCTGCAGTGCATAAAATATATATACAGTCTCCAACATATATATATATCCACTGTATTCTAGTCTAGCCAAGCCTATATCTGACTGCAGGCCATTCCTGGTGTACGTTTTCAAATACACTTTCAGGCAGGCAGGCGATTCAGTGATTTGCAGTGCATTAAATATATATACAGTCTCCAACATATATATATCCACTGCATTCCAGTCTAGCCAAGCCTATATCTGACTGCAGGCCATTCCTAGTGTATGTTTTAAAATACACTTTCAGGCAGGCAGGCAGGCAGGCAGGCAGGCAGGCAGGCAGGTGATTCAGTGATCTGCAGTGCATAAAATATATATACTGTCTCCTACATATATATCCACTGCATTCTAGTCTAGCCAAGCCTATACCTGACTATAGGCCATTCCTAGTGTACGTATTCAAAGACACTTTCAGGCAGGCAGGCCAGGATGGTTATTCAGTGATCTGCAGTGCATAAAGATATATATAGAGTCTCCTACATATATATCCACTGCATTCTAGTCTAGCCAAGCCTATATCTGACTATAGGCCATTCCTGGTGTACATATTCAAAGACACTTTCAGGCAGGCAAGTGATTCAGTGATCTGCAGTGCTTTTAATATATATACAGTCTGCAACATATATATATCCATTGCATTCCAGTATAGCAAAGCCTATATCTGACTGCAGGTCATTGCTGGTGTACGTTTTCAAATATACTTTCAGGCAGGCAGGCAGGTGATTCAGTAATCTGGAGTGCATAAAATATATATACAGTCTCCTACATATATATATCCAGTGCATTCTAGTCTAGCCAAGCCTATATCTGACTGCAGGTAGTTCCTGGTGTACATTTTCAAATACACTTTCAGGCAGGCAGGCAGGTGATTCAGTAATCTGGAGTGCATAAAATATATATACAGTCTCCTACATATATATATCCAGTGCATTCTAGTCTAGCCAAGCCTATATCTGACTTCAGGCCATTCCTGGTTTACGTTTTCAAATACACTTTCAGGCAGGCGATTGAGTGATCTGCAGTGCATAAAATATATAGACAGTCTCCTACATATATATCCACTGCATTCTAGTCTAGCCAAGCCTATATCTGACTGCAGGTAGTTCCTGGTGTACATTTTCAGATACACTTTCAGGCAGGCAGGCAGATGCTTTAGTGATCTGCAGTGCATAAAATATACACAGTCTCCAACATATATATATATCCACTAGGGATGAGCTTCGAGTTCGAGTCGAACTCATGTTCGACTCGAACATTGGCTGTTCGCAAGTTCGCCGAACAGCGAACAATTTGGGGTGTTCGCGGCAAATTCGAATGCCGCGGAACACCCTTTAAAAGTCTATGGGAGAAATCAAAAGTGCTAATTTTAAAGGCTAATATGCAAGTTATTGTCATAAAAAGTGTTTGGGGACCTGGGTCCTGCCCCAGGGGACATGGATCAATGCAAAAAAAAGTTTTAAAAACGGCCGTTTTTTCAGGAGCAGTGATTTTATTAATGCTTAAAGTCAATCAATAAAAGTGTAATATCCCTTTAAATTTCGTACCTGGGGTGTGTCTATAGTATGCCTGTAAAGGGGCGCATGTTTCCTGTGTTTAGAACAGTCTGACAGCAAAATGACATTTTGAAGGAAAAAACTCATTTAAAACTACCCGCGGCTATTGCATTGCCGACAATACACATAGAAGTTCATTGATAAAAACGGCATGGGAATTCCCCAAAGGGGAACCCCGAACCAAAATTAAAAAAAAAAAATGACGTGGGAGTCCCCCTAAATTCCATACCAGGCCCTTCAGGTCTGATATGGATATTAAGGGGAACCCCAACCAAAATTTAAAAAAAAATGACGTGGGGTTCCCCCTAAATTCCATACCAGACCCTTCAGGTCTGGTATGGATTTTAAGGGGAACCCCGCGCCAAAAAAAAAAAAAAAAACGGCGTGGGGTCCCCCCAAAAATCCATACCAGACCCTTATCCGAGCACGCAACCTGGCAGGCCGCAGGAAAAGAGGGGGGGACGAGAGTGCGGCCCCCCCTCCCTCCTGAACCGTACCAGGCCACATGCCCTCAACATTGGGAGGGTGCTTTGGGGTAGCCCCCCAAAACACCTTGTCCCCATGTTGATGAGGACAAGGGCCTCATCCCCACAACCCTGGCCGGTGGTTGTGGGGGTCTGCGGGCGGGGGGCTTATCGGAATCTGGAAGCCCCCTTTAACAAGGTGACCCCCAGATCCCGGCCCCCCCCCTGTGTGAAATGGTAAGGGGGTACATAAGTACCCCTACCATTTCACGAAAAAAGTGTCAAAAATGTTAAAAATGACAAGAGACAGTTTTTGACAATTCCTTTATTTAAATGCTTCTTCTTTCTTCTATCTTCCTTCATCTTCTGGTTCTTCTGGTTCTTCTGGCTCTTCTGGTTCTTCCTCCGGCGTTCTCATCCAGCATCTCCTCCGCGGCGTCTTCTATCTTCTTCTCCTCGGGCCGCTCCGCACCCATGGCATGGGGGGGAGGCTCCCGCTCTTCTCTTCTTCTTTTCTTCTCTTCTTCTCTTCTTCATTTTCTTCTCCGGGCCGCTCCTCAATCCATGCTGGCATGGAGGGAGGCTCCCGCTGTGTAACGGCGCTCCTCGTCTGACAGTTCTTAAATAACGGGGGGCGGGGCCACCCGGTGACCCCGCCCCCCTCTGACGCACGGGACATGACGGGACTTCCTTGTGGCATTCCCCGTGACGTCACAGGGAAGTCCCGTCAAGTCACCGTGCGTCAGAGTGGGGCGGGGTCACCGGGTGGCCCCGCCCCCCCGTTATTTAAGAACTGTCAGACGAGGAGCGCCGTCACACAGCGGGAGCCTCCCTCCATGCCAGCATGGATTGCGGAGCGGCCCGGAGAAGAAAATGAAGAAGAGAAGAAAAGAAGAAGAGAAGAGCGGGAGCCTCCCCCCCATGCCATGGGTGCGGAGCGGCCCGAGGAGAAGAAGATAGAAGACGCCGCGGAGGAGATGCTGGACGAGAACGCCGGAGGAAGAACCAGAAGAGCCAGAAGAACCAGAAGAACCAGAAGATGAAGGAAGATAGAAGAAAGAAGAAGCATTTAAATAAAGGAATTGTCAAAAACTGTCTCTTGTCATTTTTAACATTTTTGACACTTTTTTCGTGAAATGGTAGGGGTACTTATGTACCCCCTTACCATTTCACACAGGGGGGGGGCCGGGATCTGGGGGTCACCTTGTTAAAGGGGGCTTCCAGATTCCGATAAGCCCCCCGCCCGCAGACCCCCACAACCACCAGCCAGGGTTGTGGGGATGAGGCCCTTGTCCTCATCAACATGGGGACAAGGTGTTTTGGGGGGCTACCCCAAAGCACCCTCCCAATGTTGAGGGCATGTGGCCTGGTACGGTTCAGGAGGGAGGGGGGGCCGCACTCTCGTCCCCCCCTCTTTTCCTGCGGCCTGCCAGGTTGCGTGCTCGGATAAGGGTCTGGTATGGATTTTTGGGGGGACCCCACGCCGTTTTTTTTTTTTTTTTGGCGCGGGGTTCCCCTTAAAATCCATACCAGACCTGAAGGGTCTGGTATGGAATTTAGGGGGAACCCCACGTCATTTTTTTTTTTAAATTTTGGCCGGGGTTCCCCTTAATATCCATACCAGACCTGAAGGGCCTGGTATGGAATTTAGGAGGACTCCCATGTCATTTTTTTTTTTAAATTTTGGTTCGGGGTTCCCCTTTGGGGAATTCCCATGCCGTTTTTATCAATGAACTTCTATGTGTATTGTCGGCAATGCAATAGCCGCGGATAGTTTTAAATGAGTTTTTTCCTTCAAAATGTCATTTTGCTGTCAGACTGTTCTAAACACAGGAAACATGCGCCCCTTTACAGGCATACTATAGACACCCCCCAGGTACGAAATTTAAAGGGATATTACACTTTTATTGTTTGACTTTAAGCATTATTAAAATCACTGCTCCTGAAAAAACGGACGTTTTTAAAACTTTTATTTGCATTGATCCATGTCCCCTGGGGCAGGACCCAGGTCCCCAAACACTTTTTATGACAATAACTTGCATATTAGCCTTTAAAATTAGCACTTTTGTTTATTCATGTTCGTGTCCCATAGACTTTAACAGTGTTCGTGTGTTCGAACGAACTTTTTTCCTGTTCGCATGTTCTGGTGCGAACCGAACAGGGGGGTGTTCGGCTCATCCCTAATATCCACTGCATTCTAGTCTAGCCAAGCCTATATCTGACTGCAGGTAGTTCCTGGTGTACGTTTTCAAATACACTTTTAGGCAGGCAGGCAGGCAGGTGCTTCAGTGATCTGTAGTGCATAAAATATATATACAGTCTCCAACATATATATATCCACTGCATTGCAGTCTAGCCAAGCCTATATCTGACTGCAGGCCATTGCTGGTGTACGTTTTCAAATACACTTTCAGGCAGGCAAGTGATTCAGTGATCTGCAGTGCATTAAATATATATACAGTCTCCAACATATATATATCCACTGCATTCTAGTCTAGCCAAGCCTATATCTGACTGCAGGTAGTTCCTGGTGTACGTTTTCAAATACACTTTCAGGCAGGCAGGCAGGCAGGTGCTTCAGTGATCTGTAGTGCATAAAATATATATACAGTCTCCAACATATATATATCCACTGCATTGTAGTCTAGCCAAGCCTATATCTTACTGCAGGCCATTGCTGGTGTACGTTTTCAAATACACTTTCAGGCAGGCAGGCAGGCAAGTGATTCAGTGATCTGCAGTGCATTAAATATATATACAGTCTCCAACATATATATATTCACTGCATTCTAGTCTAGCCAAGCCTATATCTGACTGCAGGCCATTCCCGGTGTATGTTTTTAAATACACTTTCAGGCAGGCAGGCAGGTGATTCAGTGATCTGCAGTGCATAAAATATATATACTGTCTCCTACATATATATCCACTGCACTCTAGTCTAGCCAAGCCTATACCTAACTGTAGGCCATTCCTGGTGTACATATTCAAAAACACTTTCAGGCAGGCCAGGCAGGTGATTTGGTGACCTGCAGTGCATAAAGATATATATACAGTCTCCTATATATATATCCATTGAATTCTAGTCTAGCCAAGCCTATACCTGACTGCAGGCCATTCCTGGTGTAATTTTTCTAGTAAACTTTAGGTGGTGTTCTGCTAATCCAATTTTACAGCATGTCTGGAAGGCCACCAAGGAAAGGCAGATGCTCACAGGCCTCTAAAAGAGGGCAAGCAGGCCCTGTGTCTACAGCCAACAGCGCTGGTCATGGGCATGGTGCATCCTCTGCATGAGGCCATGGGGCTCGCTTGTCCTTTTTTCGACAGCTGGCCGTGTTGAGCCACAACATGCAGAAGAGTTGGTAGAGTGGATCACAAAGCCATCCTCATCCTCCTCATCCTCTGTCACCCAGGCTCAGAGAAGTTTGGCTGCCAATGCAGCTGCCAAAGCGGCCTATTCCATCAGCTCAATGGCATCAGTCACTCCTTCTCTACCCCCACCATCATGTCCTGAGGAGTCCCCCAAACTGTTCGACCACAGTGTCGGGTACATGCTGCAGGAGGATGCAAAGCATTTTGAATGCTCCGATGATGGTACCCAGGTTGAGAATGAAGGCAGTAACCTGAGCCCAGAGAGAGGCGGTGCCCAAGAAGGACAAGAAACTGGCAGTCATGTTCCTCCAGCTGCAGCATACTGCCAGATTTGCTTCAGTGGCGAGGAGGGAGGGGATGATGAGGTCACTGACTCGACGTGGGTGCCTAATAGAAGAGAGCAGGAGGAGGAGGAGGTTGACGCCACAACAGCTTCAGCCAGGAAAGGTGGTTTGCAACAATGGCACCAACCTCCTCTCCGACCTCCAACAGGGACTCTTGACCCATGTTCCCTGTTTGGCTCACGTCCTTAATTTGGTGGTGCAGCGGTTCTTGTGCGGGTACCTGGGCTTACAGGATCTCCTGAGGCAGGCCAGGAAAGTCTGTGGGCATTTCCGCTGGTCATATAATGCCAGTGCTCGGCTGGCTGACCTTCAAAAGGAATGCAACCTGCCCAAGAGCCGCCTCATCTGTGACATGCCCACCAGGTGGAACTCAACGTTGGCAATGCTGCAGTGGCTGCACATGCAGCAGAGGGCCATCAATGAGTACCTGTGAGAGTATGGCACCAGGACAGGGTCAGGGGAGCTTGGCTTTTTTTTTTTCGCCACGCCAGTGGCTAATGATCAAGGATGGATGCACTGTCCTTTCACCATTTGAGAAGGCCACGAGGATGGTGAGCAGTGACAGTGCATGCATCAGTGATACTGTCCCTCTTGTCTTCCTGTTGGAGCACATGCTGCATGGAATAATGGACAGTGCACTTGAGGCAGAACAGAGGGAGGAAGAGGAGGTTGTCCTTACCTCTCAAGGCCCCCTTTACCCAGACAGTATTCCTGCAGGCCTGCTTATCAAACAGGAAGAGGATGAGCAGGAGGAGAAGGAGGAGGAGGATTGTGTCAGTATGGAAGTGGAGCCTGGCACTCAGCATCAGCAGCAGTCTTCAAGGGATCGTTTTCAGTCCCCAGAAACACATGGACTTGTGCGTGGCTGGGAGGTGGCTGCAGATCATGTCATCCTTAGTGACCCAGAGGACTCCAGACCGAATGCCTCAGCAAACCTACGCTGCATGGCCTCCCTGATCCTGCAAAGCCTGCGAAAGGACCCTCGGATTCGTGGTATCAAGGAGAGGGATCAGTACTGGCTGGCAACCCTTCCTGACCCACGTTACGAGGGTAAGGTTGCAGAACATATCCAGCCTTCGCAGAGGGAGCAAAGGATGAAACATCTTCGGGAAGCCTTGCAGAAAGGTTTGTGCAATGCGTTTCCAGAGCCTGGGAGGTAAAATTTCCTGGTCCTCCTCGACAACGTGTTTCTGAGGCTTCATTCAGTCACAGAAGGAGCGGTGGAGAAGGTGGCCGTCTGACCGATGCGTTCAGACAATTTTTTAGTCTGCAGCCCCAAGGTCAGTTCCAGCGACCATCGCAAGCATCTGATTTACATAGTGCAGGAATACCTTGGGGCAAGATCAGACTTGGAGACCTTTCCAACCAAAAATCCACTGGGTTACTGGGTCTTGAGGTTGGATCACTGGCCAGAGCTTGCACAGTATGCAATTGAGCTACTGGCCTGTCCTGCATCCAGCGTTCTATCTGAACGCACATTTAGTGCTGCTGGAGGCTTTGTAACCAATCACAGAGTATGCCTGTCCACAGACTCGGTTGATCGGCTCACCTTCATAAAAATGAATCAGTCTTGGATAACCAGCTACCAAGCAACTGATGCTGATGTAACTGATTAATTTTTATGAATGTCAGATCCCTTGAAGACTGCCTATGCTTATGCTGAGTGACTATCTTGTTATGCTGAGTGACTATCCTATTCCTCCTCAATGTTCATATTGATAGCTTCTAAGAACATTTTTGGTTCTGGGCACCAGCACCAGTGCCTAAAGCCCATTTTATCTGCCCCTGTTTAACGGGGGCATGTAATTACAATTTTTGCTGTAATATTTTGCAGTAGGGCCCATTCCAGCACCCACCAAGAGTAACTGTGAGGGCTTACAGTGTTGTGGCACCACCACCACCACCAAAGGCCCAATTTTTTTTCCCCTGTTCAACAGGGGCATGTAATTACAATTCTTGATATAATATTTCACAGCAGGGCCCGTTCCAGCACCCACCCAGAGTAACTGTGAGGGCTTACAGTGTTCTGGTACCACCAACACCTAAGGCTTAAATTTCTGCAGCGTATATAGGGCAGGCCGTAAAGTATATACAGGCGGTCCCCTACTTTCAAACATTCGACTTACAAACGACTCCTACTTACAAACGGAAGGAGACAACAGGAAGTTAGAGGAAATCTACCCCATGGGAAGGGAAATTCTCTCCTGTAATGCCGCGTACACACGGTCGGACTTTTCGTCTACAAAAGTCCGACAGCCTGTCCGACATACTTCCGACGTACCTTCGGCGGACTTGCGGCAGACTTTCTTACGAACGGACTTGCCTACACACGACCACACAAAAGTCCGACGGATTCGTACGTGATGACGTACACCGGACTAAAATAAGGAAGTTCATAGCCAGTAGCCAATAGCTGCCCTAGCATGGGTTTTTGTCCGTCGGACTAGCACACAGACGAGCGGATTTCGGGGTCCGTCGTACTTACGACGTAAAGATTTGAAGCATGTTTCAAATCTAAAGTCCGTCGGATTTGAGGCTAAAAAAGTCCGTTGAAAGTCCGGAGAAGCCCACACACGATCGGATTACCAGCCAGCTTTAGTCCGTCAGCGTCCGTTGGACTTTTGTAGACGAAAAGTCCGACCGTGTGTACGCGGCATAAGAGTTAATATGGGAAAAAGATGTCTCCACTAGGGATGAGCTTCGTGTTCGAGTCAAACCCATGTTCGACTCGAACATCGTCTGTTCGCCCGTTCGCCGAATTGAGAACGATATGGGCCGTTCGCGCCAAGTTCGTGTGGAGCGTCACGGCCCATAATTCACTGCGGCATCGCAGTGCATTGCTTGCTGATGATTGGCCAAGCATGCACTATGGCCCGCATGCTTGGCCAATCACAGCGCCGCCTGAACAGAGAGCCGTAATTGGCCAAAGGCAAGGAGGCTTTGGCCAATTATGGCTCAGGGGATTTAGTACATGCCCCACACTATATAAGGCCGCCTGCACGGCGGCCCTGTGTAGTGTGTGTTCCGGCGTTCATTGAGAGAGAGAGACAGACAGTGACATTTGATTTGAGTTAGATAGATTAGGCAGAACAGTCAGTCAGTTAGCTGCACTTACAGTGTATTGTGTATATATATATATATGCATCCCAGGTGTTGCATATATATATATATATATATATATATATATATATATATATATATATATATATATATATATATATATATATAAATACACTGTATTCAGTTTAGCTAGATCCATTCTTGTTATCTTCCTACTGACAGGCAGGCTTGTCTTGTTACAGTATTTAAAGCTACCTGAAGAAAATTACTGGTGTTCTTTTGATCCTATTGGTACCACAGTCAGGCAGCTAGACTATTTACAGTTAGTGCAGTGCGTCCTGCTCACAGTGTTCAGCTAGATCTGTTCCTGCTATCTTCTTACTGACAGGCAGGCTTGTCTTGTTACAGTATATACAGCTACCTAAAGAAAACTGCTTGTGTTCTTTTGATCCTATTAGTACCACAGTCAGGCAGCTAGACTATTTACAGTTAGTGAAGTGCGTCCTGCTCACAGTGTTCAGCTAGATCCGTTCCTGTTATCTTCTTACTGACAGGCAGGCTTGTCTTGTTACAGTATATACAGCTACCTGAAGAAAATTGCTTGTGTTCTTTTGATCCTATTAGTACCACAGTCAGGCAACTAGGCTATTTACAGTTAGTGCAGTGCGTCCTGCTCACAGTGTTCAGCTAAAACTACAAGTTAGTGGGGTGCGTCCTGCTCACAGTGTTCAGCTAAACCTACAAGTTAGTGGGGTGCATCCTGCTCACAGTGTTCAGCTAAACCTACAAGTTAGTGGGGTGCGTCCTGCTCACATTGTTCAGCTAAACCTACAAGTTAGTGCGGTGCATCCTGCTCACAGTGTTCAGCTAAACTTACAAGTTAGTAGGGTGCGTCCTGCTCACAGTGTTCAGCTAAACCTACAAGTTAGTGGGGTGCATCCTGATCACAGTGTTCAGCTAAACCTACAAGTTAGTGGGGTGCGTCCTGCTCACAGTGTTCAGCTAAACCTACAAGTTAGTGTGGTGCGTCCACCTCACAGTGTTCAGCTAAACCTACAAGTTAGTGGGGTGCGTCCTGCTCACAGTGTTCAGCTAAACCTACAAGTTAGTGGGGTGCGTCCTGCTCACAGTGTTCAGCTAGATCCATTCCTGTTATCTTCTTACTGACAGGCAGGCTTGTCTTGTTACAGTATATACAGCTACCTGAAGAAAATTGTTGGTGTTCTTTTGATCCTATTAGTACCACAGTCAGGCAGCTAGGCTATTTACAGTTAGTGCAGTGCGTCCTGCTCACAGTGTTCAGCTAAAACTACAAGTTAGTGGGGTGCGTCCTGCTCACAGTGTTCAGCTAAACCTACAAGTTAGTGGGGTGCGTCCTGCTCACAGTGTTCAGCTAAACCTACAAGTTAGTGCGGTTCGTCCTGCTCACAGTGTTCAGCTAAACCTACCAGTTGGTGGGGTGCGTCCTGCTCACAGTGTTCAGCTAAACCTACAAGTTAGTGGGGTGCGTCCTGATCACAGTGTTCAGCTAAACCTACAAGTTAGTGGGGTGCGTCCTGCTCACAGTGTTCAGCTAAACCTACAAGTTAGTGGGGTGCGTCCTGCTCACAGTGTTCAGCTAAACCTACAAGTTAGTGGGGTGCGTCCTGCTCACAGTGTTCAGCTAGATCCGTTCCTGTTATCTTTTTACTGACAGGCAGGCTTGTCTTGTTACAGTATATACAGCTAGCTGATGAAAATTACTGGTGTTTTTTTGATCCTATTAGTACCACAGTCAGGCAGCTAGACTATTTACAGTTAGTGCAGTGCGTCCTGCTCACAGTGTTCAGCTAAACCTACAAGTTAGTGGGGTGCATCCACCTCACAGTGTTCAGCTAAACCTACAAGTTAGTGCAGTGTGTCCTGCTCACAGTGTTCAGCTAGATCCGTTCCTGTTATATTCTTACTGACAGGCAGGCTTGTCTTGTTACAGTATATACAGCTACCTGAAGAAAATTGCTGGTGTTCTTTTGATCCTATTAGTACCACAGTCAGGCAGCTAGGCTATTTACAGTTAGTGCAGTGCGTCCTGCTCACAGTGTTCAGCTAAAACTACAAGTTAGTGGGGTGCGTCCTGCTCACAGTGTTCAGCTAAACCTACAAGTTAGTGGGGTGCATCCTGCTCACAGTGTTCAGCTAAACCTACAAGTTAGTGGGGTGCGTCCTGCTCACAGTGTTCAGCTAAACCTACAAGTTAGTGCAGTGCATCCTGCTCACAGTGTTCAGCTAAACTTACAAGTTAGTAGGGTGCGTCCTGCTCACAGTGTTCAGCTAAACCTACAAGTTAGTGGGGTGCATCCTGATCACAGTGTTCAGCTAAACCTACAAGTTAGTGGGGTGCGTCCTGCTCACAGTGTTCAGCTAAACCTACAAGTTAGTGTGGTGCGTCCACCTCACAGTATTCAGCTAAACCTACAAGTTAGTGGGGTGCGTCCTGCTCACAGTGTTCAGCTAAACCTACAAGTTAGTGGGGTGCGTCCTGCTCACAGTGTTCAGCTAGATCCGTTCCTGTTATCTTCTTACTGACAGGCAGGCTTGTCTTGTTACAGTATATACAGCTACCTGAAGAAAATTACTGGTGTTTTTTTGATCCTATTAGTACCACAGTCAGACAGCTAGACTATTTACAGTTAGTGCAGTGCGTCCTGCTCACAGTGTTCAGCTAGATCCGTTCCTGTTATCTTCTTACTGACAGGCAGGCTTGTCTTGTTACAGTATATACAGCTACCTGAAGAAAATTGTTGGTGTTCTTTTGATCCTATTAGTACCACAGTCAGGCAGCTAGGCTATTTACAGTTAGTGCAGTGCATCCTGCTCACAGTGTTCAGCTAAAACTACAAGTTAGTGGGGTGCGTCCTGCTCACAGTGTTCAGCTAAACCTACAAGTTAGTGGGGTGCGTCCTGCTCACAGTGTTCAGCTAAACCTACAAGTTAGTGCGGTGCGTCCTGCTCACAGTGTTCAGCTAAACCTACCAGTTAGTGGGGTGCGTCCTGCTCACAGTGTTCAGCTAAACCTACAAGTTAGTGGGGTGCGTCCTGATCACAGTGTTCAGCTAAACCTACAAGTTAGTGGGGTGCGTCCTGCTCACAGTGTTCAGCTAAACCTACAAGTTAGTGGGGTGCGTCCTGCTCACAGTGTTCAGCTAAACCTACAAGTTAGTGGGGTGCGTCCTGCTCACAGTGTTCAGCTAGATCCGTTCCTGTTATCTTCTTACTGACAGGCAGGCTTGTCTTGTTACAGTATATACAGCTAGCTGAAGAAAATTACTGGTGTTTTTTTGATCCTATTAGTACCACAGTCAGGCAGCTAGACTATTTACAGTTAGTGCAGTGCGTCCTGCTCACAGTGTTCAGCTAAACCTACAAGTTAGTGGGGTGCGTCCACCTCACAGTGTTCAGCTAAACCTACAAGTTAGTGCAGTGCGTCCTGCTCACAGTGTTCAGCTAGATCCGTTCCTGTTATCTTCTTACTGACAGGCAGGCTTGTCTTGTTACAGTATATACAGCTACCTGAAGAAAATTGCTGGTGTTCTTTTGATCCTATTAGTACCACAGTCAGGCAGCTAGACTATTTACAGTTAGTGCAGTGCGTCCTGCTCACAGTGTTCAGCTAAACCTACAAGTTAGTGGGGTGCGTCCACCTCACAGTGTTCAGCTAAACCTACAAGTTAGTGGGGTGCATCCACCTCACAGTGTTCAGCTAAACCTACAAGTTAGTGCAGTGTGTCCTGCTCACAGTGTTCAGCTAGATCCGTTCCTGTTATTTTCTTACTGACGGGCAGGCTTGTCTTGTTACAGTATATACAGCTACCTGAAGAAAATTACTGGTGTTCTTTTGATCCTATTAGTACCACAGTCAGGCAGCTAGACTATTTACAGTTAATGCAGTGCGTCCTGCTCACAGTGTTCAGCTAAACCTACAAGTTAGTGGGGTGCGTCCTGCTCACAGTGTTCAGCTAAACCTACAAGTTAGTGTGGTGCATCCACCTCACAGTGTTCAGCTAAACCTACAAGTTAGTGGGGTGCGTCCACCTCACAGTGTTCAGCTAAACCTACAAGTTAGTGCAGTGCGTCCTGCTCAGAGTGTTCAGCTAGATCCGTTCCTGTTATCTTCTTACTGACAGGCAGGCTTGTCTTGTTACAGTATATACAGCTACCTGAAGAAAATTGCTGGTGTTCTTTTGATCCTATTAGTACCACAGTCAGGCAGCTAGACTATTTACAGTTAGTGCAGTGCGTCCTGCTCACAGTGTTCAGCTAAACCTACAAGTTAGTGGGGTGCGTCCTGCTCACAGTGTTCAGCTAAACCTACAAGTTAGTGGGGTGCGTCCTGCTCACAGTGTTCAGCTAAACCTACAAGTTAGTGCAGTGCGTCCTGCTCACAGTGTTCAGCTAAACCTACAAGCTAGTGGGGTGTGTCCTGCTCACAGTGTTCAGCTAAACCTACAAGTTAGTGGGGTGCGTCCTGATCACAGTGTTCAGCTAAACCTACAAGTTAGTGGGGTGCGTCCTGCTCACAGTGTTCAGCTAAACCTACAAGTTAGTGTGGTGCGTCCACCTCACAGTGTTCAGCTAAACCTACAAGTTAGTGGGATGCGTCCTGCTCACAGTGTTCAGCTAAACCTACAAGTTAATGGGGTGCGTCCTGCTCACAGTGTTCAGCTAGATCCGTTCCTGTTATCTTCTTACTGACAGGCAGGCTTGTCTTGTTACAGTATATACAGCTACCTGAAGAAAATTACTGGTGTTTTTTTGATCCTATTAGTATCACAGTCAGGCAGCTAGACTATTTACAGTTAGTGCAGTGCGTCCTACTCACAGTGTTCAGCTAAACCTACAAGTTAGTGGGGTGCGTCCACCTCACAGTGTTCAGCTAAACCTACAAGTTAGTGCAGTGCGTCCTGCTCACAGTGTTCAGCTAGATCCGTTCCTGTTATCTTCTTACTGACAGGCAGGCTTGTCTTGTTACAGTATATACAGCTACCTGAAGAAAATTGCTGGTGTTCTTTTGATCCTATTAGTACCACAGTCAGGCAGCTAGACTATTTACAGTTAGTGCAGTGCGTCCTGCTCACAGTGTTCAGCTAAACCTACAAGTTAGTAGGGTGCGTCCTGCTCACAGTGTTAGGCTAAACCTACAAGTTAGTGGGGTGCGTCCTGCTCACAGTGTTCAGCTAAACCTACAAGTTAGTGCAGTGCGTCCTGCTTACAGTGTTCAGCTAGATCCGTTCCTGTTATCTTCTTACTGACAGGCAGGCTTGTCTTGTTACAGTATATACAGCTACCTGAAGAAAATTACTGGTGTTTTTTTGATCCTATTAGTACCACAGTCAGGCAGCTAGACTATTTACAGTTAGTGCAGTGCGTCCTGCTCACAGTGTTCAGCTAAACCTACAAGTTAGTGGGGTGCGTCCACCTCACAGTGTTCAGCTAAACCTACAAGTTAGTGCAGTGCGTCCTGCTCACAGTGTTCAGCTAGATCCGTTCCTGTTATCTTCTTACTGACAGGCAGGCTTGTCTTGTTACAGTATATACAGCTACCTGAAGAAAATACTGGTGTTCTTTTGATCCTATTAGTACCACAGTCAGGCAGCTAGACTATTTACAGTTAGTGCAGTGCGTCCTGCTCACAGTGTTCAGCTAAACCTACAAGTTAGTGGGGTGCATCCTGCTCACAGTGTTCAGCTAAACCTACAAGTTAGTGTGGTGCGTCCACCTCACAGTGTTCAGCTAAACCTACAAGTTAGTGGGGTGCGTCCTGCTCACGGTGTTCAGCTAAACCTACAAGTTAGTGGGGTGCATCCTGCTCACAGTGTTCAGCTAAACCTACAAGTTAGTGCGGTGCGTCCTGCTCACAGTGTTCAGCTAAACCTACAAGTTAGTGGGGTGCGTCCTGCTCACAGTGTTCAGCTAAACCTACAAGTTAGTGGGGTGCGTCCTGATCACAGTGTTCAGCTAAACCTACAAGTTAGTGGGGTGCGTCCACCTCACAGTGTTCAGCTAAAGCTACCTGTAGAAGGTTGGTGGTGTTCTCATACTACAGGCAGGCAGTTGATTTTGCTAGCTGCAGTATCAGTACATATATATATATATATATATATATATATATATATATATATATATCCCAGCTTAGTGCAGCTACAGGCCATTAGTATGTCTGGAAGGCCAAGAAGGAGAGGCAGACAGTCACAAGCCAATAAAAGAGGGCAAGCAGGCTCTGTGTCTAGTGCTGGTCCTGGAGACGGTGCATCCTCATCAGCACGTGGCCATAGGACACGCTTGGCCTTTTTTTCGGCAGCTGGCCGTGTTGAGCCGCAACATGCGGAAGACTTGGTCGAGTGGATGACCAAGCCGTCCTCATCCTCCTCATCCTCTCTCACCCATGCCCAGGGTACTTTGTCTGGCAAAGCAGCGGCCTCTTCCCTCGGCTCAATGTCATCAGTGACTCCTTCCCTAGCCCCACCATGTCCTCCTGAGGAGTCCCTCGAACTGTTTGACCACAGTGTTGGGTACATGCTCCAGGAGGATGCCCAGCGTTTGGAAGGCTCTGATGATGATACTGAGCTCGATGAAGGCAGCAACATGAGCACGGACAGAGGGGGTGCCCAAGAAGGACAGCAATCTGGCAGTCATGCTCCCCCTGCTGCAGCACACTGCCAGGTTTGCTCCAGTGATGAGGAGGGAGGGGATGATGAGGTCACTGACTCAACGTGGGTGCCTGATAGGAGATAGGAGGAGGAGGAGGAGGAGGAGGTGGCACATCATAAGGGCAGCACATTGACTGCATCACACCCCAAAGCTCCACTTGTGCAGGGCGCTGCAGTCTCTGCGCGTTTTTCAAAAAGTTCTTTGGTGTGGGCCTTTTTTGAGATGAGTGCATCAGATCGCACCGCTGCTATTTGCAAGATATTAAAACGAAAAAACAGGTGTTTTCACTATAAGGGTAAATTGCCTTTGATCTATAACTGCTTTATAAGGATAACATGCTTTTGATTGACAATGATTGATAATTGCCTTTTTGATTTACAAGTAGATATATACAAGCTTGTACTTCTTTAAATGAACTTATAATTCTTGTGATATTCTAGCTAGACATTAAGTTCTGCTTTTTAGTTTAAGATAAGTCAGAAGCTAATAATATAAATTTAGATGTTAGTTTAAGTTAAGTTCCTTTTTTCCCATACATTTGTTTCAGCCACAGACGCTTGACATTTGAATTATTAGAATGTGGTTATACGCTTCTGCTTTAAGTGACGCACAAGCTTAGTCTACACAGGATGAGAACTAAGGAAGTATGCTAAAGACAGCTATGTGGTAACACACAAAGAGAAGTCAGAAAAGTTATGTTATGATGCTATGATGTATAACTTTTACTTGTATTTTGATTGGTCCACCTACGAGTGGAAATACGTGACTGCTACTTGATTGGCCCACCTGAGAGTGGAATACGTGACAGCTACTCCATATATTCAATCTCCGCCCCCATTAAAGTTGTATTCATGATTCACGTACTATCTGTGTATGTGTCTTGTTTACCTCACCGGTGAAGGGGTTGATAGCCACACACCCAGTGTCCGAGCCTAGGCTAAGAGGTCCTAAAGAACCGAACCTTACAGAGCTGGTACCAGAAGTGTGGGGTGGCGCTGCCCGGCAGGTAAGTGGACAATATTTTACCTAACTTTTGGTGAAGTCTGTACACTTACCCTGTCGCGGCGACCGACCACAATTTATTGTAAAATGTTTTATTGATATTCTGTGCTTCTGCAGAAGGCTAGGTTGGCCTCTGAGAAGTTAAAGGTCGGGTTCTTTACATGAAAGGGATAGTTTGACTAGTGCGGGTCAGAATTATTCTTGGGAAGTAATTTTTACGCTCAAGTCCAAAAGGACGGGTGCTATTGTGGAGCCCCATTGATAGAAAGTGTACACATGAATTATTGGTATATGTATATGGTTTATTTCTACTGCCTTTAAAGTTGTGAAGACTTCTAGTTTATTTGCTTATAACATAAGTATTATATCAATGTTATCGATGATTAAGGGAATTTTAAGGCCAATAGTTGTTCATAGGAATTCATGTCATTGTATTTAGAGTAAGTTTAAGTACTGTTTTTTGTTTCAGGACACGTAAGTATTGTATTTTCAAATGTCAACTAGCGTGTATGATTATTGTGAAATACCTATCACTAGATGTGGCCAATGCAGATTAGGATTGTTGTTTTTGTACCAAGAAGACCTTCCCATTTTAATATCCACTAGACCATACGGTTTTACTACCAGATTGGGAAAAACCCCAGTCTACCCCCAGACTGATAACTCACCTCTCACATACTTACTAAAAATTAATATACACAATTACATCGGTGAGGACAAGTTATTATTCGGGTCCTCCTTTGACGAAGTAAAGAGCCAGATTGTAAAACATACTGGTTGTTACCATCCCTGTCCCTTCTCAAGTCACCGAGTACCCTTGGCGATAAATGGGGAATTCTGCAGTCAAAATAAGGAAGCCCAGACTCAGGTGCCCCAAGTAGGTCAGATATGTCAGCCCACTCCGTATGAGTACCTATATGCCCATGTCCCAGCTGGATGTATGGAACCTTTCTGGACCAACGTCCGACAAAGGTGTCACCAAATAGGACTTCCAGATATAGGCACAACAGGCCCCTGCAGTGAAAATGACTGGATAGAAGTCCAGAAACTTTGTGGAACCCATAAAAATAGTTACCCCCCGGGATCAGGATTATGGGACCCAGATTATATGAAGCAAACATGTAAATTATGGGAAGGCCATTTAAAAACTTATAAAAAGAAGTACATGAAAACTCCCAAACAAAAGGGTCAGTTGGGTGACATACTCCCCTCTGCCCCAGAGCCACCCCCACCTTATGTTATGGTAAAAGAGGACACAGTAACCCCTGAGAAGAAACTAGCTCTTTACCCTAATCTAGAGACAGACTTAATACCCGGGATAGACATGAATACTATGATAACCCTCATACATCAATCTGCACCCCCTGATCAGAGAGCCCAATGGAAGTTAGAAATAGACATAAAAAATGAGGGGGAGGGCACAAAAGATGAGATAGAAACAGAAGGTGTGTATGAAGAAACCAATGTACAATATGAACAGAGAAAGGAAAGGGAAAGGGAGGAAATTTTTAACCAAGCCATGAAAGAAAGGGAGGAAGCTAATAGGAAAAGGGAGGAGGACATAGAAAGGAGAGAGCGGGCAATAGAAAACAGGAAAACAGAGTTGCACCAAGAAATGGAAACTCTGGAAACTAGAATCGCAGACATAAAAAGACAAAAAGAAAAAGCAGAGGCAGAATTAAAGAAATCCCTCCCTGTGGTACAGGAGGAAGAGGGTGAGACCCTAACTGCAGCAGAAGAAGAGATGGTGGAACAAGTCCTACATAGCCCACAAATGACCACCCGTCTGCAAAACAGACAAAGGAATTTACGCCTAGGTATCCTTGATACCGAGGGCGCCCCCGGCCATTCCCCACCAACAGTAGTACAGAACACCCAGGAAGGTCCTTCCCCCTCCACACCTTCCTCCTCCTACCCCATGATATCTATGGGAGAAACTGCAATTCACGTGCCCTTACCCCTGGGACAAATACAGAAAATCAAAGATTTGTGCCCCATTCCAAAGAGATATCCCAGGGAAGCCTGTAGTTTCCTCCAAAAATATTGTACCGGAGCTAGTTTGGATGGGGAAGATTTGAAAGAGCTTGTGGACATTTTAGATCCTGACCCTGCCAGTAATTTAGACGTTAAGAATCTGTATAGAACCCATGTTGTTGATGACGGAGGAAACTGGGAGGCTTTCTGGACAGCAGTTTGCAAACATTGGTGTTCCACCTATAAGGGTCAGAATGCCCTCCAGGAGCTAGTAATGGCAAAGCAAGAGTCAAAAGAAAAATTCTTTGACTTCTGCACCCGTGTACACAAGTTGTTCAAAAATACTGATGAGGCGGGAGACACCGTGTTCATGACCACCATCATGACTGGAGGGGATCCTAAAATAACACAATTCCTTAAACTAGTGACTCCTAATTGGATGTCACTGAAGGCAGAAGATTTCATGAAGGAGAATAGGCTTAGGGACATAGCAGGGGTATTCACCCAGAAGGGTGGTACCTTCTATCAAGACGAACTAGGTGCAGACATCATGACCCCTCAAATAATACCCCCTGACCAGGCCTGTTTTAACTGTGGTCAGTATGGACACTGGAAATCACAATGCCCCATGCGGAGAGGCTTACAAAAGAGACAGGAAAATAGACAGAGAGGTCGGGGACAAGGATATCCCCATGGCCCTCAACAATCCAAGAATCAGAGTTACCAGCCAAGATACCCCGAGGGTCCCCCAGTCCCAAATCCCTACCAGAGATCTTATCGGCCTATGCTGACCCCTAACACACCCTCATTCCCAACTCCTCGCCCCCACATTCCCATGTCCTGGCCCGCCAATAACCAGAATCCTCAAAATTACCAATAGGGATGCCTTGAGCATGTTCCATCTCTCGTGTTGGTGTGTCATAATGTTTCTTGGAAACAACTACCCCAGGTGATATTACAAATTGAAGGGAATAATGTATGTTTTCTCATCGATACCGGGGCTAGTTCTAGCTGTTTAAATGACCCCCACTTTGACACATCGGATTGCAGCGAGGGACGCTCAATAGGTATAAATGGAACAGAACTTTCCCACTCTATTACCCCCCCACTCGCTGTGGCCACCCCTCAAGGCGACTTGTTGACATATCAAAAGTTTGCTATATTGCCAAATTGTCCAGTCTCCCTTTTGGGCAGAGACCTGATGTCCGCCCTGGGAATTAAAATTGAATTTGACAAAACTGGAGCTGTTACTGCCACCTCCAGATACTGTGACCTGCAGAGTCCAAAAAGAAGTGACCTGAGAGGGTACTTCCTGGTGATCCCTGTCTCCCTAGAGACACACAGAATTTGGGCAGAGCCCCTCTTTGCCTTTTCCTGGGGTCTCGGGCAACTAACCTGGACGAGGCTCCCACAGGGATTTGTGGATAGTCCTGCTGCATTTTCCATGGTATTAAACGAGTCTGTTAGGAACTGGTCTTCGAGTCAGGGCTCTGTCCTTATACAGTATGTGGACGACATACTGCTATGCAGCACTACCAAGAAGGGATGTGAGGAGGACTCAACCAGTCTTCTGGAACACCTTGCCGAGCAAGGACACTTGGCCTCCAGGAAAAAGGTGCAATGGGTTTCCCCCAGAGTTGAATACCTGGGATGTATCCTCCAGAAGGGAGAGCGGTATGTTTCTCCAAACAGAGTAAAGGCCTTAACTTCCCTCACTCCTCCCAGGGACAAAAGTGCTCTACTATCCTTTTTAGGATCCATCGTGTACTGTAGACAGTGGATTCCAGACTGCTCCTACCATGACTCAATTCTTAGACCATCCACCCTACTAACTGCCCCTAAGGTGGTACAGTGGACAGAAGAAATGTTGCAGGCATTCCACACCCTGTTGGAGTCCTTGACCCAGGCACCGGCCCTAGGATTGATGAATTATAAAAAAGACACACATCTGTACTGTGTAGTATCCGGCCCAACATTTGCAGCTGTACTGGCTCAGAGCCATGGTAGCGGGTACAGGCCAGTGGCTTACATTTCCAAGAAGTTACCAGTGCAGGTACAGGGCATGCCAGCCTGTCTCCAAAACATTGCTGCATGTGCCATGGCTGTACAGGAGGCCAGCAAAATAGTGTTAGGACACCCCATGACACTTCACACCACCCACACAGTCACTCACCTTCTGCAAAACCTTAACACACAACATATGACAACTCAGAGGGCAAGTGGGTATGAGATTCTTCTCCTCAACACTGCAGGACTTAAAATCAAGTACACACCTGACACAACACCCATTGTGAGAATGTTACATTCTCTGCTCAAAATTCTGCCACAAAGTGAACCAGAGGTGCCCCATGACTGCACCATTTTACTGGAAAAAGTCACATCACCCAGAAGGGATCTCACTGATGTACCGCTTAAAGAGGCAGAGGATGTATTTGTAGATGGTAGTTGCTCCAGGCCCACTGATCACACCTTTCTAACCGGGTACTCTGTTGTACAGCTACAAGATGTGGTTCTGGAGGCTGATGTTATACCTGGAGGGTCTGCACAGGTTGCAGAACTCACAGCTTTAACCCGGGCATGTACCCTCTTTAAGGACAAAGAGGTGAACATATACACAGACAGCAAGTACGCATACGGGGTGGTACACGACTTCGGGGTCATCTGGGCAAATAGAGGGTTTAAAACGGCAGATAACAAAAATATCTCCAACAAAGAGCAAGTCCTGGCATTGCTAGAGGCAATCAAACTACCCCGCAAAATATCCATTGTCAAAGTGAAGGCTCATACCACTGATAAAGGCACCATAGCAAGAGGGAATGCTCTGGCAGACAAAATAGCTAAAGAAGTTGCTCTCAAAGCTCAAGTACCAGCCACCCCCACCACTGTATTTTTTCAACAGGATTTCAACTCCCCAGATTTTCCCACCGTAGCTGCTCAAATGCAATCCTCAGCAACAGAAAAAGATGTGACTTACTGGTCACAGCAAGGATTGACCAAAGGCCATAATGGTCTCTGGACAAAAGGGAGGGTGATAGGCATCCCCACAGCCAGTGCTCCTCTTCTTCTGTCTTACCTCCATGGCCCTGGTCACATAGGTACAAAACCCCTTTTAAAACTTTATGAGGAACTATTCTGTACATCAGATTCCCATAAACAAGCAGAAACACTAACCCAGAGTTGCCTAACATGTGCCCAGAATAATGTACAAGGTAAGAGATATGGTCTACATGGGGTATTACCTCCACCCTTAGGCCCACTCCAAGACCTTCAGGTGGACTTCACCCATATGCCCACCCAGAAGGTAGGTAAAGGACCGGCCTTTACCTCCGCTGCTACACAAGAGTTGGCCAAAATACTGGGAATTCAATGGAAACTTCACATCCCCTACCACCCCCAGAGTGCAGGAATGGTAGAAAGGATGAACAGGAATATAAAAGACAAATTAAAAAAGGCAACCCAGGGCACTTTAAAGAACTGGATAGATTTCCTACCCACTGTCCTATTCCAGATTAGAACCACACCTCACTCGAAAACACTATTTTCCCCCTTTGAAATATTAATGGGCAAACTATGTCAGATAGACATCCCAAAAATGAATTCAGATGAGGATATTAACCTATATTCCCTGCAGGAAAGATATGTGAAAGAACTAGTAAGTAGCATTGAAGAAATCAATGAGCATGTATCTGTCACCCATCTTCCTCTTTCCACAGAACCTACCCATCCCTTCATTCCGGGTGACAAGGTCCTGATCAAGCAGCTGGCCGGAAGGAAAACTACTGGACCCATCTTTACTGGACCTTGGGATATCGAGAAAGTTTCCAGAACAGCTGTATTGACCTCTTACTCACCACAATGGATCCATGCGAGCCGACTGAAGAAGAGCCCCAACTACCCGGACACTCCGGATCCACTGGTACCACCGCCTCATCCCAACCTGGACTATCTGGAAGAACCAACACTCTCAGATCAGGAAATAGAACTGATGGAGGAAATGGAGAACCTAGCCTTGCAAGATCAGAAGAGCATTCAGGAGAAGGAAGAAGGAATCGAACCCAGTCGACCAAGAACAGAAACTTCATATACATCTTATACCTATTTGCCCTAACTTTTACTGTTATTACATGTCTTTGTGTTCTCATGGTATACTATACTTATCAATCATGTGGGTGGTGGAAGGGCAATGGGACTAATGAAACACACCACAGAAATAGGAGAACCCCTAGACCCACTAGAGATGCCCCTAAGGATCCCAAGTGTTGTTACCCCGGCGACATGTCAAGAAGAATGCCCGTTTCTTCTCTTATACTAGGGTACTACAGAACCCCTGGTAATTGTCGCATACCAGCATTAAAAATACTCCTTAAAGCATCCACTAAAAATAAGAGACCCCAGACGGTAATGTATGTCCCGGCTACACATTCTTTTGTGGTCAGGACCATATTGCAACAAAATATCACTAGAACAAACATCACCCAATTAACTGTAGTCAATATATCAAAAATAGCTATAATGAGGAACAGAGACATCATAATAAGCAACAGGAAAGCAAAACCAGGATTAGGAATTAAAGTGAACAGACCCCCACCTCCCCTACAGGATAGTAAATCATATAGTCTGCTGTCAGAAATTCCCCACCACTTTAAACTACAATATCAATTTGGTAGATCTTTTAGTCGACATGAGAATGTACCCTGCTGGGTATGTTCCCATATGGGAACGGGTAGAACCCAAATGCCCATGGTAGGAAAGCCTGTGAGTCTGGAACTATTAACCTATCAAACTGATATACATGAGGTGGCTAATATTACTATCAGGCCCAATCCCATTATCTTTTCGGGTTACACTGATGAACCAGATTTTTGTTTCTTAAATGGTGCATCACTAATAGTAGGAGGAATCCCTAATGGAGAATTTTGCAGGAACACGAAGGTAAACTTTACACTTCGAGATGTACAAAGGTTCTTGGCAGATGATTTGAAATCATGGGATTGAATACTACCACAATCGCTGATGCGGATGAAAGAGTAGGTAATTATACACTCTATAGTATTTCAGATTGTGTTCATGCCAGACATGGAATGGATAAAACACCTTTACATGATTGGCTGAAAACCTATCATATGGGAGACCCCTTCTTCACACCTGACTCAACTCCAAGCTTGGGAGACTGGCTATGTCTGGTAGGACTCCGTTCGGGACGCAGTGTCCAGAACGAAGTTTCTCCTGCACCACACCTGCCTAGAGGTTGGATGGTGTGTTGTGGTCTCACCTGTCACACCTCCATCCCTATCCCCATTGACCCTGAGACAGGAGGTTGGTGCACCCTGGCCCGAATGATTCCATACATGGGAATATCAGGGGATTCTCAAACTGTCCACATGGTTCCAGCCCATGGGACACTTTCATTCTCGCGCCCTAAGAGAGCGGTCACTGCCTGGTGGGAGAAATTATTAGCCTTCATAGGAGGAATAGGAATGTGGTCTGCATTGGAGAATATAGATAAATACGCTGACATCATACTCGGTTTGATAAACTCCTCATCCAGAGATATCAACTTATTAAATGAGGAGACTCTTAAACTGAGAATGCAACAAGAGCTTATCATTATACATCAGGAACAAATGTTAGCTGCTATTACGGGTCTATGTAACCTTATGGATGATAAGGATATGTGTTGTACTTACATCCATAACTTTACTACCCCAATTGAACATTTGACTGTACCTGATTATCATGATATAATACAGAACCATGCCACTCAAAGAAGTATGCTATTAGAACAGGCCAGGACATTCGCAGATGACTGGAATCCTTTTTCAGGTGTAGGAGGCTGGTTCGGAGGAGTTTGGTCTAACATTACAGGGTTACTCTTGGTAATAGCTCTATTTTTTGCCATATACCTAGTTGTTAAGCTGGTATTCTGTATCCTGGGTAAAACAGGGAAACTGAAGATATCAAAGGAGCCAACCCCGGACCCTAACCTGCTCCTTTCATTGCTTCCCCCAAAAGAGAGATGGTGGTATGACAATGCCATGTGACTTGATCAATGACGTCTAGATAGACGACATGATCAAAGGGAGGTTTATAAGGGTAAATTGCCTTTGATCTATAACTGCTTTATAAGGATAACATGCTTTTGATTGACAATGATTGATAATTGCCTTTTTGATTTACAAGTAGATATATAAAAGCTTGTACTTCTTTAAATGAACTTATAATTCTTGTGATATTCTAGCTAGACATTAAGTTCTGCTTTTTAGTTTAAGATAAGTCAGAAGCTAATAATATAAATTTAGATGTTAGTTTAAGTTAAGTTCCTTTTTTCCCATGCATTTGTTTCAGCCACAGACGCTTGACATTTGAATTATTAGAATGTGGTTATACGCTTCTGCTTTAAGTGACGCACAAGCTTAGTCTACACAGGATGAGAACTAAGGAAGTATGCTAAAGACAGCTATGTAGTAACACACAAAGAGAAGTCAGAAAAGTTATGTTATGATGCTATGATGTATAACTTTTACTTGTATTTTGATTGGTCCACCTACGAGTGGAAATACGTGACTGCTACTTGATTGGTCCACCTGAGAGTGGAATACGTGACAGCTACTCCATATATTCAATCTCCGCCCGCATTAAAGTTGTATTCATGATTCACGTACTATCTGTGTATGTGTCTTGTTTACCTCACCGGTGAAGGGGTTGATATCCACACACCCAGTGTCCGAGCCTAGGCTAAGAGGTCCTAAAGAACCGAACCTTACATTCACCAGGCCCGCAGAAACACCACTCAGCGCCAGGTCACGATGCTAATTTCAATGCAGAGAAAAACATTATAAATATAAAAATTTAAATAAAAATTCATAAGTACATATATCCGAGTGAAAACCCACTCTGCAACCATGCAGAGAGGTAAAAAGCACCAAAGCAGGATAAGCAGACGTTTAAAAAACAATACATACATGTAAACACAGTGTTTCAAATAATCTAAAAATAGACTGAATTGTCACACTAAACAGCGCTAATGTTGAGCAATAATATAATAAACATGTGGCCAACAACACATGCATAGGAAAATCCTTTAAAAGAAAGTCCCTTAAAAGGAAATCCCTTAAAAAGAGAAGTGATGTAGAGTTCAGGGTGTAGTTCCAAAAGAGTTCATCAGGTGATCATGAAATATTCCTCAGCGTGCACCTTCCACCGATCACTGCAGATTCCACCCAGTGCAAACACACTCCCCCTAGGGGGTTAAACTCACCAGAACTGGGAAGTAATAAAGCATTCAGAATAATACTCCATGCCAGCAACTGTTGTTAACAAAACTTAGGAGGAATCACGGATGTTCATTCCTGTTTATTGACTGTATTCCTTTCCACCACATAAAAAACACCCCCCTTCAAAAAATACACGTACATCAAAATTCTTAATAAATGAGCAATCAATCAAGCAGGTAGTAGGAGCGTATCTACTTCACCATGACAAGCCAGCGCCGCTGAACAGGAGACGTAGAACACTTCCTGGTTGTGCAGTAGGCTCAGGTGGAGCGCACGCGTCACTTCCTATGTCGTGTAAGCGTTTCGTCATATCCTGACTTTGACAGAGGGCGTGGCTACACAACGCACTAATCGGCTTAAATATCCCTCTACATCCCGCCTAGCCAATCGCAGCGCGACATAGGTGCGGGCGGGTGCACGTCGCTCGCCCCAGTCCACACTGACGGCTCATTACAGGAGGGGGAGAGGGACAAAAAGACTCTGCACATCTTACAAAAACATTAAATAAAAAAACATCAGAAATAAAAGTCTCGGAATAAATGGATTTACATCCTTGCCAACCACACGGGCCAGTCACTATACAGCATCACTACACAGCAATATACACTATCCATAAAAAGCATTGTGAGTTACATTCTAGCCCAGCACGCTTTACCATTATGCTAGCAGGTCTAAAACGAAAGACTTATATCAATTACTGTGTATAGGTAAAGGACACCGAAACTCTCCATATTCCTATTAGTATAAAAAATAAATCACATAAAAACATTTGTATTCACAAAATGCAAATGTACATAGTTATGAAACAGTGAGATATCACGATATAAAAAAAAAAAAGGAGACACTTGTGATCACTACATTTTCACTGCTACACAGTGTCCACTCACAAAATAATCAAGGTCACGTCACTAGATACTAATCTAGATAGCTCAACTTCAAAGAGGAGAGATAATTAAAAGAAAATAGAAACTTAAAGATACATATAGATATATGGACACAGCTTATCCATATCAAATTAATCCAATCAAATAAATAAATAAAATAAAAATAAAGAAGTATCAATACTTAAGGCATTACTGCAAGACAAGTAACAGAGATAGGGGAATGGCCCCAAACAATAGATAGGATCGCAATATCAATATTAGAGGTATTAATGCAAGGCAAGTGACAAAAACAGGGGAGTGGCCCCAAACTATAAATAGAATATCAGGGAGTGAACGCATAAGGCAAGACCCTAATCACAGATATTAATAATCGCTTATGAAGCAGTTAATATCGAGATCAACGTTTAACCCCCTTGGCGATAATGTGTCTACCAAGAAGATCCACTGGGTCTCTCTTCTAGACAGGTCTCGAACTAGATTAGAACCCCTCCATTTTGGTTTCAAATAATCCACACCCCAAAATTTGAGACCCGATGGGTCTTGGTTATGTTTTAGTTTGAAATGGAGTGATACATTGTGGTCTTTGAAACCAATTTTTATATTTGCTATGTGTTCTGCAATTCTGACCCTCAAAAGCCTTTTAGTGCGTCCTATATAAATAATGCCACAGGGACATTGCATAGCGTAGACCACGAAGGCCGTGTTACACGTAATGAATTCGTTTATGGTAAATTCCTTACCGTTTGAAGTGGACGTAAAGCTTTCTAAAGCCCTCATTGGTCTATCCACTTCCCTGCAGGAGTTTAACCCCCTAGGGGGAGTGTGTTCGCACTGGGTGGAATCTGCAGTGATCGGTGGAAGGTGCACGCTGAGGAATATTTCATGATCACCTGATGAACTCTTTTGGAACTACACCCTGAACTCTACATCACTTCTCTTTTTAAGGGATTTTCTTTTAAGGGACTTTCTTTTAAAGGATTTTCCTATGCATGTGTTGTTGGCCACATGTTTATTATATTATTGCTCAACATTAGCGCTGTTTAGTGTGACAATTCAGTCTATTTTTAGATTATTTGAAACATTGTGTTTACATATTTGCAACATATGTCTCAAGCGTATGTCGCGTGGCCAAAACATCTCCCACTTGGGTACCACATGCTTGACCAGACATATGTTGACCTGCCATGCAGTTCATTGGCAAGCGTATCTAAAAGACCCACACCAAAGAACAAAGAGGACCTCTCCTTGCTCCTCATCAGCTGAGATTTCCAACCCCACTATACCTTCAGTCCTCTCTGAGACCTGCACTGAGAGGAATGAAGGTGTAGAATTAGGTGTGTCACAGCCAAGTACTTGTGGGCAATCTGCTTTTGGTACACCGACGTCAGATTGTACCAGGCAAATTTCCCTGCCCCAGCTGCTGCACCGCCGAAAGAAGTTTGCTCCCAGCCATCCACATGCCCAGCGGTTGAATGCTAGCTTGGCAAAATTGCTAGCACTTCAACTGCTGCCTTTTCAGTTGGTAGACTCTGCCCCCTTCCGTGAGTTTGTGGAATGTGCGGTTCCTCAGTGGCAGGTACCCAAACGCCACTTTTTCTCACGGAAGGCGATTCCGGCTCTCTACCGGCATGTGGAAGGCAATGTCCATGCCTCGCTGGACAGGGCAGACAGCGGTAAGGTGCATATTACCGCTGACTCATGGTCCAGCAGGCATGGACAGGGACATTACCTAAGCTTCACGGCGCATTGGGTGACTCTGCTGGCAGCTGGGAAGGATGCAGGACAAGGTGCAGTAGTGTTGGAGGTTGTTCTGCCACCACGCCTCTAAAATGCTAATGATTTTGACACACCTCTCTCCTCCACCCCCTCCTCTTCTTCTTCCTCCATGGCCTCTTCCTGTGCTTTGTCCTCAGGACCAGCGGTGCTCCGTAGCCGTTCAAGGGGCTACGCAAGTACGCAGGCCAAAAGATGCCATGCGGTGCTTGAGCTGGTGTGCTTGGGGGACAGGAGCCACACTGGGGCAGAGGTTCTGTCAGCTCTGCAGGGGCAAGTTCAGAGGTGGTTGACGCCACGCCAACTTAAGGCACGAATGGTGGTTTGCGACAATGGCACCAACCTCCTCTCTGCCCTCCGACAGGGACAAATGACCCATGTGCCCTGTTTGGCTCACGTCCTTAACTTGGTGGTGCAGCGGTTCTTGGGCAGGTACCCGGGCTTACAGGATGTCCTGAGGCAGGCCAGGAAAGTCTGTGTGCATTTCCGCCGGTCATATAATGCCAGTGCTCGGCTGACGGACCTCCAAAAGGAGTTTAACCTTCCCAAGAACCGCCTAATCTGTGACATGCCCACCAAGTGGAACTCAACGTTGGCCATGCTGCATCGGCTGCACATGCAGCAGAGGGCCATCAATGAGTACCTGTGCGACTATGGCACCAGGACAGGGTCAGGGGAGCTTGTTTTTTTTCCCCACGCCAGTGGGCCATGATCAGGGATGCATGCACTGTCCTGTCACCATTTGCGGAGGCCACGAGGATGGTGAGCAGTGACAGTGCATGCATCAGTGACACTGTCCCCCTTGTCCACCTGTTGGAGCACATGCTGCGTGGAATAATGGACAGGGCACTTGAGGCAGAACAGAGGCAGGAAGAGGAGGACTTCCTTAGCTCTCAAGGCCCCCTTCATCCAGACAGTGTTCCTGCGTGCCCGCCGATCACACAGGAAGAGGATGAGGAGGAGGAGGAGGAGGAGGAGGAAGATTGTGTCAGTATGGAGGTGGAGCCTGGCACTCAGCATCAGCAGCAGTCTTTAAGGGATCAGTACCAAGAAACACATGGACTTGTACGTGGCTGGGAGGAGGTGGCTGCGGACCATGTCGTCCTTAATGACCCAGAGGACTCCGGACCAAATGCCTCAGCAAACCTACGCTGCATGGCCTCCCTGATCCTGCAAAGCCTGCGTAAGGATCCTCGTATTCGTGGTATCAAGGAGAAGGACCAATACTGGCTGGCAACCCTCCTTGATCCACGTTACAAGGGTAAGGTTGCGGACCTTATCTTGCCATCGCAGAGGGAGCAGAGGATGAAACATCTTCGGGAGGCCTTGCAGAAAGGTCTGTGCAACGCGTTCCCAGAGACTGGGAGGTTACAAACTCCTGTTTCTGGACAACGTGTTGCTGAGGCTTCGGTCAGTCAAAGAAGGAGCGGTGGAGAAGGTGGCCGTCTGACCGATGCGTTCAGACAATTTTTTGGTCCGCAGCCCCAAGGTATGATCGGTTCCAGCAACCATCGCCAGTGTCTGTTTTACATGGTGCAGGAATACCTAGGGGCAAGATCAGACTTGGACACCTTTCCCACCGAAAATCCTCTGGGTTACTGGGTCTTGGGGATGGATCACTGGCCAGAGCTTGCACAGTATGCAATTGAGCTACTGGCCTGTCCTGCATCCAGCGTTCTTTCGGAACGCACATTCAGTGCTGCTGGAGGAGTGGTAACCGATCACAGGGTGCGTCTGTCCACCGACTCGGTCGATCAACTGACCTTCATAAAAATGAATCAGTCTTGGATCACCACCAGCTACCAAGCACCTGATGCTGATGTAACCGAATAATTTTTTTTGAAATCTCAGATCCCTTCAAAGACTGCCTATGCTGATACTGAGTGACTATCCCTGAGTAATTATCCTCTTCCTCCTCAATCATCACGCTGATAGCTTGTAAGAACATTTTTGGTTCTGGGTGCCACCACCAGTGCCTAAGGCACAATTTTTCAGCCCCTGTTTAACAGGAGCGTGTAATTACAATTTTTGATGCAATACTTTGCAGCAGGGCTCGTTCCTGCGTTCCAACTAGAGTGTCTGTGAGGGGTTGCAGTGTTGTGGCACTGGCACCAGTGCCTAAGGCCCAATTTTTCTGCCCCTGTTTAACAGGGGCGTGTAATTACAATTTTTGATGCAATACTTTGCAGCAGGGCTCGTTCCTGCGTTCCAACTAGAGTGTCTGTGAGGGGTTGCAGTGTTGTGGCACCGGCACCAGTGCCTAAGGCCCAATTTTTCTGCCCCTGTTTAACAGGGGCGTGTAATTACAATTTTTGATGCAATGCTTTGCAGCAGGGCTTGTTCCTGCGTTCCAACTAGAGTGTCTGTGAGGGGTTGCAGTGTTGTGGCACCAGCACCACCACCACCACCAAAGGCCCAATTTTTCTTCCCCTGTTCAACAGGGGCATGTAATTACAATTCTTGATCTAATATTTCACAGCAGGGCCCATTTCTGCACCCACCAAGAGCGAGTGAGGACTTACAGTGTTGTGGCACCAGCGCCACCACCACCACCAAAGGCCCAGTTTTTCTGCCCCTGTTCAACAGGGGCATGTAATTACAATTCTTTATCTAATATTTCACAGCAGGGCCCTGTGAGGGCTTACGTTGTTGTGGCCACAACAACACCTAAGGCCCAAATTTCTGCTGAGTATATAGGGCAGGCCCCTACTTTCAAACATCTAACTTACAAACGACTCCTACTTGCAAACGGAAGGAGACAACAGGAAGTGAGATGAAATCTACCCCTAGGAAGGGAAATTCTCTCCTGTAAGAGTTAATATGGGAAAAACATTTCTCCTTTCCACTGATGCTTTCCAATCCTTGTTCCACAAAAAAACCCAAATTCTCAAAAAACATTTGTCATTGGGACAAAAAGTGAGGTGAAATCTTCTAAAGAGGAGGAAAGACAGCAAAACAAATGTCACAGGGGTGATAACCCTTCCCTATGTTTTCCAAAAAGCTTAAAAAAGATATTTTGGCTGGAGCTAAACACGTTAAAAATGTACCCGTTCAAAATGACAAACAGATTCTACTTAACAACAAACCTACAGTCCCTGTCTTGTTTGCACCGCCTGTATACTGCTGTTCAGAGTATATAGGGCCTGGTGGCCCCACACCTTTCCTTATTTTAATTTGGGTGCGGGGTTCCCCTTAATATCCATACAAGACCCAAAGGGCCTGGTAATGGACTGGGGGGTACCCATGCCGTTTGTCTCACTGATTTTCATCCATATTGCTAGGACCCGACATTACATTAAACCCGCAAGCAGTTTTAAATGAGATTTTTTCCTTTAAAAATGACATTTGGTGCAGGGACTGTTCTAAACACAGGAAACACGTGCCACTTTACAGGCATACTATAGACACCCCCCCATGTACGATATTTAAAGGAATATTTCACTTTTTTTTTTTTACTTTAAGCATCATTAAAATCACTGCTCCCGAAAAAACGGCCGTTTTTAAAAGTTTTGTTTGCATTGATACATGTCCCCTGGGGTAGGACCCGGGTCCCCAAACCCTTTTTAGGACAATACCATGCAAATTAGCCTTTAAAATGAGCACTTTTGATTTCGAACGTTCGAGTCCCATAGACGTCAATGGGGTTCTAACTTTCGTGTGAACTTTCGGTCCGTTCGCAGGTTCTGGTGCGAACCAAACCGGGGGGTGTTCGGCTCATCCCTAGTCTCCACTGATGCTTTATCACCAATCCTTGTTTCCCTAAAAACCCCAAATTTTAAAAATCCAATTGTCATTTGGACAAAAAGTGAGGTGAAATCTTCTGAACAGGGGCACAGACAGCAAAACAAATGTTACAGGGGTGATGATAACTCTTCCCTATCTTATCCAAAAAGCTTAAAAATAGATTTTTTGGCTGGAGCTACACTTAAATAATGTACCTGTTCCAAATTACAAAAAATTCAACTTAAGAACAAACCTACAGTCCCTGTCTTGTTTGGACCGCCTGTATACTGCTGTTCAGAGTATATAGGGCCTGGGGGCCCCACGCCTTTTCTTTTTTAATTTGGGTGCGGGATTCCCCTAATATCCATACAAGACCCAAAGGGCCTGGTAATGGGCTGGGGGGTTATCCATGCCGTTTTTCCCAATAATTTTCATCCATATTGCTGGGACTCGACATTACATTACAGCCGCAAACAGCTTTAAATGACTTTTATTCCTTTAGAAATGTGATTTTGTGCAGGGACTGTTCTAAACACGGGAAACACTCGCCCCGTTACTGGCATACTATAGACACCCCCCAGGTATGATATTTAAATGAATATTTCATTTTTCTTTTTTCACTTTAAGCATCATTAAAATCCCGAAAAAACATCAGTTTTTAAAACTTTCTTTTGCATTGATACATGTCCTCTGGGTAGGACCCAGGTCCACAAACCCTTTTTAGGACAATAACTTGCATATTAGCCTTTAAAATTCACACTTTTTATTTCTCACGTTCGATTCCCTTAGACTTTAATGGTGTTTGAATGTTCGCACGAACTTTTGGCCCGTTCGCATTTTCTGGATGCAAACCGAACTGGGGGGTGTTCGGCTCATCTCTAATGCTGATATAACAATGCTGATATAACCAAAAGGACTTATCTGAAGTGGTTAAACACCTCACCTTCATAAAATTCCAGGAACTGATGGCCTACCCTATTTATACTATAAACAATTTCTTCCCATCCTAGCCCCTTCTCTACTAGAGCTATTTTGCTCATTACTCAATTTTACATTTGTATATTACTGTTATACCCAAACCTGGAAAAGACACAACCCACCATTATAAACCATTAGCTCTACTAAATTTAGACTATAAAATCTTTATGTAAATTCTGTACAACAGGTTATCTGTTTTATTACCAAAACCTATTAATAGGGACCAGGTAGGTTTGTAATCTCTAGACAAGCGTGGGACAACACTAGGTGAACCATTGAGTGAACAGTGAACAAAACTGCCACCCCTACCCTGCAGCTCAGTTTAGATATCCAAAAAGGTTTTAATATATTGGGATGGCCATATATGATCACCAGTTTACGACATTTAGGATTTCTTTGAGCGATTCAAACATTATATTTCTCCCTGACATTGCAAGTCAAATTGCCTCATACACTAGCCTCAGTCTTTCTTTTTTCTTTTTTTGTTGCATGAAGATTTTATTGAAAAAAAAAAGGAAAGCCAAATACAATCATAACATATACATCATAGCTCAGTGATCCTGTATAGGAGCTATAGTGAAATAAGATAACTGTATTTCCAAACTATGAGCAAAGAATCTGATGTGACTACATTGCTTAGGAGTGTACATTCTCAAAGGGCAATATAGGAAAGGAGAAGGGAAAGTCAATTGGGCAAAAGATTATGTGGGGGGAAGCAAGCAAAAGGGGAAAGGGTGGAGGGGAGAGAAGAAAGGGAAAAGAAAAAAAAACAAAAGAAAGAGGGGGGAGAAAATAGGTGGGGATGCAGATTAGGAGAGGGGGTGAGGTCTTCACCAACTACCCTCTCCAGTTTATAGGGCTCACTACCCTAAAATGTATCACAATTGGGTTTGAATTTAAGTTAGGCTTTAAAAGCAGGGGTGAGGGCACATCAGTTAGGGGTTATTTCGATGCCAACTTGAGATCTTGGTATAATTGGGAATTTCTGAAAGTAATCCAGGGTTCCCAGGTATTCGTAAATTTGGAGATGTTATCCAAGGCAGTATGTATCAGCTCCTCCATCTTGGCAACACAATTTTTTTTTTAAACCACTCAGAGACAGAAGGGGAGATGTGGACCTCCAATGGGTCAGTATGCACATCCTTGCAGTATTAATCAAGTGCATGGCAATCTACTTATGATAATGTTTTTTAGGAAGTTTAGTTAGGTGCAAAAGATACTGCGCCAGGCCAAACTCTAGAGAGAGTGATAATACTTGCGTTGTCAGCTCATGAACTTTGCACCAGAATGGCTGAAGTGATGGGCAATCCCACCAAATATGGAGGAATGCGCCCGTCTCCACACCACACTGCCAGCAGAGGTCATGGACAGAGGGAGAGAACTTGTGTACCAGGTCCAGTGTTCTATACCATTGGGTTTTTGATTAATATTCATTCTCCTGAACCAATACATTCAGGGACCCTTTGTGAATGAAGAGGTGGATGCAGTCCCAGTCCTCCCCCTCTATCTCCAAGCCCGGGACCGATTCCCAGAAGGAATGCTCCACACGTAGAAGTGCGGATGGCTCCTCGAACAGCAACGGGTAAAGCATGGAGATGACGTGGCATTGGGGGGTCGAGCGAGTGCAGAGTGACTCTAAAGTTGTGGGGGGTTTTGTAAAGCTTTGTTTGTGGGATGGATCAGTTAGGTAATGTTTGAGCTGAAGGTTAGACCAGAGTGGGAATGTCCCCGTGTTAGAGGGCGCAGTGAGGTCGGATTGCAGTAAGAAGCGCTCTTTGTGGAAGAAGTGTTTCGCTAACATCTCTGTGTGCGGCCATTCAGCTTTCAAAAAGGAGCCCGTCAGACCCGGGGGGAAGTCTGGGTTACCTCTAACTGGAGTGATAGGGCAGAGTTTAGCTGAGACTGCATGTACCGCACATGCCCTCTCGAATTCCTGTAGGGTGGCTCCTACCAGGGGATGGGTTAGGGCTATTGGCAAAACATGTCTTTTGGACAGCCAGGGAGCATGACATAGATCTGTCTTGGTCACGAGGCGCTCTAAAGATACCCAGTCTTTGCATTGGTTATGTAAACACCAATCGATAATTCGCGCTAGGTGGATCGCTCGATAATAGCGTTGGAGATCAGGAAGGCCAATTCCTCCACTCGCTTTAGGAAGCACCAATTTCACCCAACTTATCCTTGGGGGTTTCTTACACCAGAGAAAAGTCCTACACATGGTCTTATACAGTCTGAAGAAGGAGGGTGGCAGGCAAATAGGCAAGGTTTGTATTTTATATAGAAGCTAGGGTAGAACTGACATTTTAAGGATAGACGCTCTTCCAAACCAGGAGATGGTCAGTTTATTCCACTTTTGGAGATCTTGGCATATATTATGAAGTTCTGACTGAAAGTTTCTATTGTAGAGTTCTGTTAGATCAGTAGGTAGGTTATGGCTCCCGTTTTCCAATGAAAGGGGAAAGTACGTTGACATTGCTTGACTAGGTCAGTGGGTAGGGAAATATTTAGCACAAACGATTTGGAATAGTTTATTTTTAAGTTAGATAGGAGTTTAAAATGTTCTAGTGTATGTAGGAGATTGGGCAAGGATGTCAGTGGTGAGGAGAGGAAAAGCAGAACATCGTCCGCAAATGCTGTGATCTTAAATTCACGTTCCTGTACCTGAATTCCCTTAACATCTGGGTTGGCTCGTATGCAGCGTAAAAGGGGTTCTAATGCAAGTATATAGAGTAGGGGGGATAGGAGGCACCCCTGCCTGGTTCCGTTTTGGATGGAGAAGGCGTCCGATAGATGGCCATTGACCTTGACCCGAGCTCTGGGATTAGCGTATAGCGAGAGTATCAACGCCCGCATGCAGGTTTTAAGCCCCAAAGAGATCAAGTTGGCGTCCATATAATCCCAGGCCACTCTGTCAATTGCCTTCTCTGCATCCATTGCCAGGAAGAAGCTCTCCCGCTGGGAGGAAGCAAGCCAGTCATGCAAGTTCAGGGCTTTAATGGTATTGTCCCTGGATTCCCTTCCCTGGACAAAGCCCACTTGGTCTAGGCCTATCCACGTAGTTATGTGGTGGGACAAGCGGTTCGCCAAAATTTTGGCAAAGAGCTTGATGTCTACATTAGGGAGGGGGATTGGGCGATAGCTAGCTACATTGGAGGGTGTGACAGACTCACCTGTGACAGAGGCTATTGGAGGGGATTGAATGTGAGCCTCTTGCCAACAGATTATGGGCCCTGGATTTTAAGGGAACAATACTCTGCAAGGTGAATTAGAAATCCAGTCTGATCTGTACTAATCAGACTCAATCGTGTATATATGTATATATTGTATGTTGTTGATTCTGTTGTGGACTCTTTGCTGTGGTCATTTGGGATGTGTTTCCCTGTAGAGGGAGAGGGGATTCCTTCAGCAGCCCCCCTGCTGATAAGACTGATTCATACTGTTGGGACACATACTGTGAGGAGATGCTGGTGTCATCAACTCCAACTACCTGTCTTGTTCTCTGCTATAATGTGTTTAATGTAATCGAGTTTAGTCTGGCTTACCACAGGTTCTAAGGGTATTCCACACATTGTTGTTTGTTCTAATTAACCCTGTGTTGATGTTTATGGTAATGTGTATTGAATAGTCACCTAGTCTGGGTAAATGATTTAGTAAACTAGCTCATGTTAATTAGGTTACAGTTGTATTGTTAGAGGAGGTTCCAACGGCATATAAAGTCTTGTAATTTTGATTCTAAAAAAAATAGTCCATGTTAGCAGTGAAACAAGTGTCGCCTTGTGTTATGCTTGGGAGCGGTTGGAATATCTGATATCTGAGTCCAGACTGGGAGGAAGTGGTATACTGAGGGAAGCACTCAAGCGGAGTGTGGGTCGTTCTGTGACATTGGTGGAAAGAAATGGAGAGAGAAGAAGAAAAAAAAGGGGGGGGTGGGAGGGGGGGAGAGCAAGCAAGGGGTAGTGTAAGTGAGGTGATAGGATCACCACGTAACTTCCGGAGGTGGAAACAGGCCTGCTAGTCCACCTAGTTGGAAAGGGAGGGAGTAAAGATGGGGTAGGGGGAGGGTCAACCAACACTAGATCCAAGGGGAACCTGCCTCCCTGAGTTGGGGTTATGAGACTAGTACCGGAGTATAATCAACATCGACAAACCAGGGCTAACATTCAATGAATTAGTAACTTTGTATATCAGCGTATAACTAACTAAAGTAACACAAATGTTCGAGAAGAGGGTCCGAGAGATGACTCCTTCTGGGCCTATAATTAGACTTCCCGTTCAGGTTTGAGAATAGGAAGGAGGACATTTTACATTGGTACAGTGTTTAAAGCAATACTTTTGCACCCGACGCGTTTCGGAGTTGATTAGCCTCCTTCAGATAATTCTACATTAGAGGAAATATGTTGAAAGAACAATAGTTCTAATGTAGAATTATCTGTAACTCACACCCACCCTTGAGGAAGGAGGCTAATCAACTCCGAAACACGTCAGTGGCAAGAGTATCGCTTTAAAACACTGTACCAATGTAAAACTGCTTGATTCGCATTCCTAACAATAGATGTTATATTATTGTCATATTTTTATTGTTTTTCTATTTAATAAACCATATTTTTGTACTTTATATACTCTTTTACGCCTTTTTATATGTGCCTAAAAAGTCCACCACTAGGGGAACCCTCTTTTCCTGTATAGTTTTAACATTTTGATGTGGCACAACCTCACAGTCAGCTGCCAATCTACATTATCTGTTATATATTATTGTGAAGGATGCAAATGATGTTCATTATTTCCAAACATTAATAACACACAGCTGCAAAACACAACATCTACCATGGTAACTCTAGTGCACTTTAACGTGCCTGCTTCGGGTTAGACGCGGTTAGAAGAAAGGTGACAACATAAACTGAAGAAAGAAAACTTGATGCGAGTCCACGGGTCATCAAACTCTCCCTGAAGTCGAGGAAGTTGTATAAGTGGTTCTTCAGCTTACAGTCCAGACCTGAGGGAGAGCAAAAGGACAGGGGACAAAAACAAAGGGCAAGTGCCATGGCCAAGCACATCACTGCATAGCATCAATGGTAGGAAGGCCTCTTTGGAATGTAAACGGTATAGAGGTATTGTGTACAGGGTGCAGAACATTAGGTAGCAGTGTGCCAGATTAAGGAGAGTGAACTGTAAAGCAATATTTTATGTCACGAGCATAACTGCAGGTTACTGCCCAGAAGGCGTCTGTAGAACCTTTAAAGAAAAAAAAGAGACCCCAGCAGAGCATCCATAGGGGGGCTCAGAGAGGTGAAAAGGTAACAGCTCCGGGGAAAGGCGTAAGCACTGTGGTGGCGTTCAACATGCCAACAGGGAAAACACGATGGTGTGAGGTTTACTCACAAACTTGGTGGTGTGGGTTTAGCGTGTTATTTTCCGATGAGTCGAGGAGGGCGAAGATCTCAGATCCCGATCCGTGATGTCATCCGCGTGTTTCCTTGGCGAGTTGGAGGTTGACCTGTGGCGTCTCTGACGGTTGCGTTGCAAGTGGGGAGTTGCTCCTTGTTGTGTGGAAATCCAGGGATCAGGATGCATGAACGAGCTGTACCATTCAGGTACTGCAACTTTCGGAATGCCCAAGGTTTCACAGAAATTACGTAGATCCATTGGAGTGCGTAGGTAAGCTGTACGAGTTCCCACTGTCACAGCTAAGCAGAATGGATACTTCCAGCAGTACATAATATGCCTGTCTCGTAAAACATTGAGAAGGTGGCCTAGCTCCCTTCTGTGTTGCAGCGTAATGGCAGACAGGTCCTGGAATATTTGTATGGGAGAACCTTCGTGTTGTAGTTGACCTTGGTTACGAGCTAGGCATAATATGTCTAAGTGCCCTGTGGCATCTCTCCATTTCTATGGGGGCACCAGGAAGTCTGCCAAGGAGGGTATTACAGATGGCCCACACCGTTGGTTGCAATTGATGGGTGTCTATGGCCTCTGGGATCCCCCTGATGCGTAAATTGCATCTGCACCCCCTATTATCTAAATCCTCAAGATGGTGGTGCATCTCAATGAGGTGCTGTGCGTGGGCATCTGTGACTTGTTGTATCTGTCCTATGGCAGTGCCCTGCGTCATGGCGGGGGCCTCTACAGTCTCTAGGTGCGATGCAACCACTTTAAGGTCTGTTTTGAGGCCTGAAATGGCAGCTGTTAAAGTGTTTTAATATGTAGTGCTACCAGCTGTAGATCTGCCATGCTAAGCAGCGGGGAAGGCTGTGCAGCATTCCTGGCAATTGTCAGATGTTCCCCAGGGTCCAAGGTGCTGGCCTGGCTGGGATGACTCAATGCCTCGTGGTTTGGGAATGGAGTTGGGGCCTGTGTGAAGGCCTGTGGAGAAGTCAGCGCGGCCGCGTGTTGAGACCGGAATATCTCCGGAATGGTTCGGCTCAGATGTGAAGCTTGCTCTGGCTGAGAGCGGGTAGCAGCACCGCTTCTCTCGGCCATCTCTTGGTAGGGAATCCCTCATGCAAGCTGGAATGTCAGCCCTGGATGCCAGAGCGTGCTGTTCAGGCAGCCATCTCGGTCTGGTGCCAGGCCACGCCCCCTCAGTCTTTCCTTTATATATTGGTACAAATCAGGGCTGTCCTCTCTCCCCCTTTATATTTATATTATATTTGGAACATTTAGCTGAAGCTATATGTACTAAACTGAATATTCAGTCCGCATTATAAGGAGTATGTTTTTGTTTATGTCCATATATATCAACATAAACATTTAGTGAATCCAAGTTCTTTCAAGCTTTGAACCTTTGAGGAACTAGGGTCCAGTACAAAACTAATAAAAGATATAAACAGCGCTATCACAGATATGAATTAAACATTGAAACATAGAAAAGTGACAGCAGAAAAAAGACCGAGTAGTCAATCATTGAGTCTGCCATTTATTTATTTATTTTTTTTTATACTTTTTTTTCGTTGACTTTTTTTGTCTAAGTATAGATCTATGTTTGCCCAAGCATGTTTGAAGCCATTTACTCTTGACTGGCTCACTACCTCTACTGTAAGAGTGGCAAGGATGTGGAATTCCCTTCCACAGGCGGTGGTCTCAGCGGGGAGCATCAATAGTTTCAAGAAACTATTAAATAAGCACCTGAACGACCACAACATACAGGCATATACAAGGTAATACTGACATAATCACACACATAGGTTGGACTTAATGGACTTTTTTTTTTTCGACCTCACCTACTATGTAACTATGTAACTATATGGACCTCCGCAGAGGTAACTTTGAACTCTTGGGTGGCCATTTCACCATCCTTTCATGCCCGGCTCTCCTTTTTGCAACTGACCTCTCATGTTTTTTTATCACTAAGTGCAAGATCATGGAATATGCCAATTGGTATGTAAAATCCAACCTTTGAATATGCCATGTCTCTCCACTGTTTTCAATGTGGTATCCTCTATAATGCCATATTCTTTTTATTAATCACTATATGCATACAGTTCTCCTTGATATTACCCCTGAAGAAAGGCATGCAAAGACAGAAACGTGTCGGGTACACTGAAGTGAATTTGTACATGTATTCCTATTACTCAATTTTGACATCCATGCTAATTGTCTTTGTTGTGTTTATACTCCTTTTGTAATAAAATTCTATTAACTTTTTTATTACTATTGGTGTTGATGTTGCCTTTAAAGTCCTGTTCCCAAGGGAGATATTTTTCTGTTCCGTGTCTGGTCTTGTTCTATCCTATCAATATCTTTTTTGTAAGTGAGGTTTCCAGAACTGGACACAGTATTCTAAATGAGGTATCACTAAAGATCTATATAGGGGAATCAGGACGTCCTTCCTCCTGCAGATGATCGCTGAAGTGATGCATCCTAAAATTCTATTCACTTTTCCCACTGCTTGGCCACACTGCTTGCTCATTTTTCAATCAGAGCTGTATGGTACACCACTAGTGATTGATTTCTGTTATTTCCGAATGAACCCCATTTACGACCACACTCTGGTATCTATTCTTTAGCCAACTGCATATCCACTGAACCACCCAAGGGTTAAGTCCTAGCTTGTACAACTTTTGTATTATATCATTATGTAAAACTGTATCAAATGCCGTGCTGAAATCAAGATATGGTATTTCCACAGCACAACTCTGGTCCAAAACATTGGTAATAGAATCAAAAAAATAAATCAGATTAGTCTAACATGATCTGACTTGAATAAAGCCATGCTGCTTTGAGTCCAGCAAGTTGTGTATTTCTAAGTGATCGAAGATCCTTCTTTTCAGGAGTGATTCAATTAACTTGACAAAAAACAATGTTAAATTCACTGGCCTAAAATTGCTAGCTTCTACCTTGCTGTCTTTTTTTTGGATAGGTACAATATTAGCTGTCCACCAGGCATGGGGAATTTCTTCTGTTAGAAGAGATTGATTAAAGAGATTAAATAAAAAGTTCAGTTAATGGGGGCGTGGCTTGCGAGCGCACGGAGATGGATGCTTAAGCCTTGAGCCCAGTACATCTGACCGGAGACAATCAGCCACCCCGTGGGACTCCAGCGTCAATCAGGCTCCTCTATTCCATTCTGATCATTGGGAGACCCTGAGGCAACGATGTCCCGCAAGGGAAAGGATGAGCACAAGCCAAAAAAACTGACAGCCTTCTTTTTCCGGATGGCACCACTGGGAGAGAGATACCAAGATGGCACCGGCGGGCAACCTGCACGCTCTTTCTTGGCCTACACAGACCTGCCTGATGACGACACAGGAGATACTGAGGGCGGAACAGCATCTCTCGCTCCACAAGACGCGGCAGTCACAAGCCCTATATCTGGAAGCCCTGCGAAAACCAGAATGAGAATGGACACTCCACCCCAATCCACCTCAGGGGTGAATACAGGCACTTATCCTGTGCACACCACCAATGCTTTGCAAACCTCCATTGCCACCTTCTCCACCTCAGGACCAGTGGCATCTCCAGCTTTCATATTTAGGGGGGGCACATGGGGGGACAGGAACAAAAATAGGGGGGCAATATAAAATGCAAATATATATAGATATATAGATAGATATATAGATATATCTATCTATATATATTTTATCTATCCTGGGGCCCTTTACTACAATCCCACAACGGCCCTTTCACATGTTCTGCAGTGAGCTCCCTTCCTACTGTATTGGGGCCCCCCCAGGGTGACAGAGAACAAGAGATATATGTCACCAGCATACCAAGAAAATATAAGGGTCCAAAGCAGTGGGAGAACTATCAGGGTTGCAAAGGTTGTCTTGCCCCCGGGCCCTGGTGTTCTGTCACTGTGGGATTCCCCAGGCTCCTCTTGCTGTCCTGCCCCTGCTATTGACAGCGTTGGTCTGGCATTTCTTGGAATTTACAGGCTCGTTCTCCTGTCCTAAGGAGGGGAGAAATCAGTCTGTTTTTTCAGTAACTGAGAGTCCTGGTGGAGTCCTTCCTGCAACTCACTCTTCTCCCTGCCAATGAGGATGCAGGGGAAGGAGCAGATCGGGCGGCCGTGGTTGTGTGAGCGCTTGCATTATGCAGTGTCAGTGAGCAGAGGGAGGGGGGAGGAATCACCTGCAGGAGCTGACTGGGGACGTTCTCCCTCTCAATAGAGACTGTGTTACCCCAGCGGTGGCCCGAGTAAGATGCGGCACATCCGATATGAATACAAACAAAAAGAAATTGCCTTTTTGTAAAAAAAAAAAAAAATTTTTTTTTTGGAGGGGCACATGGTGGGGCCCAGCATAATGTTGGGGGGGTCAGGGCCCCCTCTGCCCCCCCCAGGGTCGCCATTGCTCAGGACAACCTCCTCTAGACACCACCATGAATGATATGCTCCTTTCATTCCAGTCTTCCCTGATGTCCAACCTCTCTTCCCTCATACACAAACTAATACAGTTAATGACTTAGTTGATGCATATGAGGACACCAAAGAGGACACCTTGTGGATAAAAGCTAAGTTGGTGTACATTCAGGACAGCTGTATCCCCTTTGGGCCTACATGATTTTACCTGTGACATGATCTCTTCTTTTCTACCTGGGCTATCACAAGTGGAGATGACAATAGATCATATTCACAGAGTCCTTAAACCCCAGCATCTGGCGGATACAGTACCTAGAGATGTTCTTATGCGTATTCATTTTTTTCCAGTGAAAGAACAACTACTATCCAAAGCGAGAATGCTCAACACCCTTCCAGCTCCCTATGCTGATATACAAATGTTTCCAGATGTATCACAGCACACCCTTCAGATGAGGAGAAAACTTAAATCTGTCACAAAGGTGTTTAACGACCATAAAATCATCTACAGATATCCTGCCACTCTACTCATCACTCATAATGGTGCATCGTACAAAATTTCAAACCTGAACAAATGTATGAAACTTCTATACACCAGGTAAATCGTACCCGATACACCTCAAGAAACAGCCACATCACCCAATCAGGGAAAGGGGCACCTAAATTACCGCTACCATACCAAGAAATATGGATCCAAATTCCAGTGATGAAGCCCGCGTGGATACTTCGAAGCCTTGACTCTTTCTCCAGTCAGATACATAGAGCAAATATATCTTCTCAGAGAACTTTAAAACCAGTGTTAATTAGCAGCTCAACCACTGTACAGCTGCTGTTTTCCTTTTGTTCTTCTTATTTTTAGTTTATTTATTGGTTATCGATTCCAATAAGGGCCTTACAACCCTTTGTGTTTTGTTTAGACAATAACCTTCTCATCATAGTTTCAGGATCACCAGCTCCGAAGTTTCTTCTACAGTTACATTGTTACCTCGGAAGTGGACCTCTTCCATTTCACGGCATCCACATATACCCAACATCTAAAGCGCCTGCATCTACTGAGTTTTATCTGAAATACCACTTCCACAAAATCCCACGAAAATGTCAGTTACAGTCTTATCCCTGAATGCCAAGGGCCTGAACCACCCAGCCAAAAGGGTCTCCATGTGGAAAACAACCCTAGCCCACAAATGTGACGTTCTATGCATTCAGGAGACACACTTTGCAATAAATGCTCCACTAACCTGCCGGCACAAACAATTCCCACATATATTCTTCACAAAGAAAAAAAGGGGAGTTTTAATCGCACAACCAAAGACAAATTTCTTTCCTCAACAAAACCCTCAAGAAAGTGAAATAGATCCAGCAGGGTATTCTGCTCCTATGTGGGGACTTTAATCTGGTTCCTGATAACCAACTGGATACCACTTCAAAAGCTAAAAGATTTGCATTCCCTCTGGACACTCTAATGCTGTGTACAGACGATTGGAATTTCCGACAACCAAACCGTGGATTTTTTTCCAAGGGATGTTGGCTCAAACTTGTCTTGCATACACACGGTCGCACAAATGTTGTCGGAAATTCCAATCGGCAAGAACGCGCTGACGTACAACACGTATGACGGCACTATAAAGAGGAAGTTCAATAGCCAGCGCGCCACCCTTTGGGCTCCTTCTGCTAATCTCGTGTTAGTTGAAGTTTGGTGAGAGACGATTCCCGCTTTTCAGTCTCGTGCATTTCAGATCGTTACTGCTCTTCAGTTTGTGCTTGTGGGTTCGTATCTGTTTTTCAATGCGTGTTGTCAGTTCATTTCTGTCTTTCAGTGTGTTCTATTTAATAGTTTGTATCTGTTTTTCAGTGCGTTCTTGTCCGCTCTTTTCTGATTTTCAGATCTTTCTTCTCAGATTCTTTCTGATTTTCAGTACGTTCTGTTAGTTTGTTCTGACCAGCTGACCGTTTTGTAGCCATGTTGCGGGTACGTACTCGTCGTAGAGTTCCTGCTGTACAGTGGCTTGGTGTTGGGGTTCCTACTTTTCTTCATTCCATAATTACCATGTTTGTAATATGCTGTGAATGCCCTTTTTGTCCTCATGCATGCTGGAAGCTTTTAATGCTCCTTTTTTGTCCTTCATGCATATTTGCCTTCACTAACCTCCCCAGCATGCTATCCTGGGCCCATACACACCTAGCCTAGTCACTTAACAATGTATTTTGTCAGCTCCATAGTAGTGTTTACCCTAATCACCTCCTAAAATGTGTTTAAATGTTAATTTTGTCCTTAAATTCAGGCAGAGTGCAAGTTTTTTTGGGGGGGCCCAAACTCATTTGAACCCCCCCCCCCGACCGCTCTATCATCTATCCTCTATCTGCTGAATATCCTCTATCTGCTGACTTTGCCAAACCCATACACACTATACCTACCGCTTTTGTGTTCATATTTATGGATGAATTCACCAAAGCATGTAGTGCAAGGGCCTGCCTGAATACTTTCAAATTGTACTGTTTCAAGTTTTGTTCTCCTATTATCTTGATAGGTAATTGCAGAATGTAAAAATGTGCTTCAATTTGTACAGTGTGTATTCATATTTTTGTGTTATGACACTTTCTTACCTGTACAGTGGGCTTCCAATAGTGTAAGTAAGGAGGGGCTGGCCAAAGTAACACACATTATATATGCATTCAGCTCTCAGTGAAGTGGAGAGGGTTACCTGTCCAAAACATACCCCCCCTCTAAAATTTTTACACTGGGCCATCAGAAGGGGTGAGAATCTTATAAGTGGACCTTATACTTTTGTCTCTAAATACTAATTTCAATAATGTTATATTGATGTTGGCCAAGAATGTTTGTGTCAAATCTGCTTGCAATGTTATGTGCAAAAGTACAATTTTTTTTTCTTGTTTGACTCAACGGTTTCCTTCAAACCCACAGGAATGGCAGACTATGGCATCCCACTTTGCCCAGTGGTGGGACTTTCCTAACTGTGGAGGGGCAGTAGATGGGAAACATGTCCACATCGTCCCACCCCCCAACTCTGGGTCATACTATTATAATTATAAGGGGTTTAATAGTATTGTGATGTTGGCGGCGGTGTCGGCGACATAGGAGTTTTTGTATGTGGACATGGGAAAGAATGGCCGGATGTCAGATGGTGGAGTCATCGCCCAGACAGAATCTTACAGACGGCTCCAGAATGGTGGCTTGGGCTTGCCACCTGCGGAAGACAACGTGGCTGGTCTTCCATTTGTGTTTGTCGCTGATGAAGCATTTGGACTAGGTGAACATCTGATGAGGCCATTTCCCATGAGGACCCTCACCCCGGAGAGTTTTTAACTACCGGCTTGCCAGAGCCAGAAAAGTGGTGGAGAATGCTTTCGGCATTATGGCCAGCTGGTTCCCCCTATTTCTGACACTAATCCACATGGCGGAATATAAACTGAACCATATTGTGCTTGCTTGCTGCATTATGCACAATTATCTATGCAAAAATGCAACAAACTATGTGGCCTCAGTTGGGACTGAGGCCGGATTTCCAGATCATTCAACCCTGACGGCACTTGAAGCTGGTCGCCCTGGCTTGCCCCCCCAAAGCGCCCGCAAAGTGAGACAAAAATATCTGGAGTACTTTGCGGGTAGGGGGGCCATTGATATGCCAGCAAATGTGTGAAACACTTTTAAAATAAATTTTTATTTTAAACTGAACTAAAATTTTATTTGATTTACTGCTTATGTTTCTTTTAACTGTCTCCTAGGTTCTCCAATGGGCTTTTCTTTTTGGCCATTTTCTTCAATAGTGCAAATGTTATTTATTTGATACATGAGGTGACAATCTCTTCTTCAGCTAACTTTTATGTTGTGGGTCTGCTACACATACACTTTGTTTTTTGTTGTAAATGTATGTAATGCATTAACCACTTCAGCCCCGGAAGATTTTACCCCCTTCCTTACCAGAGCACTTTTTGCGATTCGGCGCTGTGTCGTTTTAACTGACAATTGCACGGACGTGCAACGTTGTACCCAAACAAAATTGACATCCTTTTTTTTCCCACAAATAGAGCTTTCTTTTGGTGGTATGTGATCACCTCTGCGGTTTTTATTTTTTGCGCTATAAACAAAAAAAGCGACAATTTTTAAAAAAACGCAGTATTTTATACTATTTGCTATAATAAATATCCCCCAAAAATATATAAAAAAAAACCCCAATTTTTTTCCTCAGTTTAAGCCGATATGTATTCTTCTACCATTTTTCGTAAAAAAATTGCAATAAGCATATATTGATTGGTTTGTGCAAAATTTATAGCGCTCACAAAATAGGGGATAGTTTTATGGCATTGTTATTTTTTCCTTTTTTTCCTTCTTTTCTTCCTAATTAATCGAATCCTTTTTATTTGGAATATATAATTATCCAACAAACAAATAATCTTTACATCGCATATAAAAACTTCACATAAGAAAAACGAACATACATAAATACCCCCAAACATTTTACCCTTTATCGATCCAATCTCTCCCCCCTCCCCCAACCCCCATCCTAGATTCGCTCCTCCCATTCTACCTAAACCTCTTATACCTATTCAGACCATTCATACTCCAGCCATAACTTCCATATATTTTTATATTTCTTCAAATTTCCTCTTTTCTTATACCAAAATTCCTCCTTAATAATGTCTTTAACCTCTTTCATCCATTCTGCCACTGTTGGGGGATCTTTTGCCTGCCACTTCCGTGCTATTACCTTCCTTCTCTGAAACAAGCATCTTATTATTGCGGTCTGGATGTCTTTCAGCATACCATTTTTCTCCATCAAGCTCATAAGACAGGTTCTGGCTGCCATGTCTAACGATGTCCCAAACACAGCATTGATTTTCGCAACTAGTCCTTCCCAATACCTATGTAACTTGGGGCATCGCCAGAACATGTGTAACAAATCACCTCTCCTATCCCCACAACGTTGACATTCAGCGTCTTGCCACCTTCCAAACCTAAATAATTTTACTGGTGTATAATATAGCCTATACATCAAATACAAATGAGTTACCCCTTGTGACGGTGACAGAGAAATCCTGGCCCCTAATGCCAAAACATATTTCCACTGTTCCTACGTTATTGTACCAACATCTTCCTCCCATTTAATTCTATTTTTGGAATCCACTACCCCCCCGCCCCATCATATTTATACTCCTATACACCTCAGATATCAACCCTCTAGAAGATCTGGTATTTACCAATTTCCTAAGCAACGGCATTTCATTCCACTCTATCACCTTTCCTCTGAATTGTACCTCTAAGGCGTGCCTGATTTGCAGATAACCAAAAAATAATCGATTAGGGACAGCAAACTCCTCTCTTACCTCTTGAAATGATTTCAACCTCCCTGCCCTATACAACTGCGCCAGGCAGTGGATACCTCTCCTATCCCATTCCTCCATTTTCCTCATTACATTAAGCTCTTTTAAATTTTTGTTATCCCATAATGGGGGGAACTCGGAAAACCCCGTATACCCCAGTACGGCCTTGACAGTCTTCCAACTTCTAATCATTAACTGAGTTGTGGGGCAACTATACACAAAAGATTCTGCCTCCACTGCTTCCACTACTGTATCATGACTAGTGTTATTCATCCATATACTACTTCCTCCTCCCCTTTCTTCGGGCAAGTTGCTACCTCTCATTATCTGCATTTGAGCTGCCAAAAAATAGCCCCAAGGGTCCGGTAGAGCCTGGCCTCCCGCCTCTCTTGGCCGCCGTAACACCTGCAAACCAATCCTTGCCACCCCGTTTTTTCAGATTAATTCTCTAAACAAACTGTCCAGTTTTTTGAAGCAATGTTTTGGGATCCAAACGGGGGAATTGTGTATTACAAATAGGATTTGCGGCATCCATATCATCTTGATTAGATTACATCGACCGGCGACCGAGAGAGGTAGGCGACTCCACACCCGACTCTTCTGTTTTAGCTTCACCATTAGTGGTACTACATTGCCCGTTATATACTGCTCCGGATCTTTTGTTACCTTTACCCCTAAATATCTCATTTGGCTTACTACTCTTATTGAATCTACCTGTCTCGGAAGAGGTTCTACGAGGGGGTCTATTGGCAAAAGTGCAGATTTTTCCCAGTTGATTGTTAGTCCAGAAAAATGACCAAATTCTTTGATCACTTTCATGGCTGCTAACAGTGAGGTCTGTGTGTCTTCCAAAAATAGCAGGATATCATCCACATACATTGCGACTTTCTCTTCCTCTCCCCTTCTTTTAAATCCCTGAAATTCTTGAGACGCTCTTAATGCAACCGCCAATGGCTCCAGTGCGAGGGCAAAGAGCAGGGGCGACAATGGGCAACCCTGTCTCGTTCCCCTCCCCACCTGGAACCATTCAGAGCATTCCCCATTGACCCTAACCATGGCTCTTGATTTATCATATAAGAGTCTCAGCCATTTCATGAAATTAGGGCCACATTTAAACTCTGCCAGTACTTTCCACAGATAATGCCATTCAAGGCTATTGAAAGCCTTGACTGCATCTAGTGACAGAATGGTTCTATTCCCTCCCTTCTCTGTTGGTAACTGTACGTTCACATATACTCGCCTAATGTTCACACTCACTGATCTGTCCGGTATAAAACCGTTTTGGTCTGGGTGTATTACTTTAGAAATTATTCTTTTTAACCTGTTTGCTAGGGCTTTTGCCAGAATCTTAACATCTGAGCACAAAAGCGAAATCGGTCTATATGAGGTTGCCTCCAGCGGATTTTTCCCTTCTTTTAATAATACTATGATAGTGGCTTCAGTCATAGATATGGGCAAACTTCCTTCCACCATGGCCCCATTCAATACTTCCAGTAATTTTGGGAGCAAAACATCCCCATATCTCTTATAGACTTCTATAGGCAGACCATCGGGTCCTGGTGCTTTCTGATTCGCCATATCTATTACCACCCTTTGCAACTCTGCCAATGTTAATGGGATTTCCAAAGCTTCCCTATCCTCACTGGACAAAGGGGCTATCTTCAGTTTTTCAAAGAACTCCCACATTTCTCCCTCTACATCAACTTGTGGGGCATTATACAGGCCTTCATAATAATCCTTAAACACCTCTACTATTCCGGGGGTGGTTCTTATAATTCTTCCTTCCCTATCCCAAATTGCTGGTATTGTGGATGAGGGACCATTAGCTCTAGCTATCAATGCCAAGGTTCTCCCTACTAATTCCCCTTCTCCAAAAAAACTCTGCTTCTGAAACATTCTTCTTTTTTCCTCTTTCTCCAATACTAGTTTCCTATATTCCGCTTGACTCTCTACTCAGACGTTATATCTAGCTAAGGTTGGTTCCCCCACATATCTCCCTTCAGCCTCCCTCACCCTATCTTTTACTTTATGTTCCTTGACCTGTGATTTCCTCTTAGCATAAGAAATTCTTTGTATAAAGATCCCCCGAAGAAACGCTTTCAGGGAGTCCCAAATTATGCCCAACGGGGCGGTTCCTGAGTTCAAATTTACAAATTCTTTCAAATTACCTACAAGGACCCCATCATCCTCAATTACTTAGAGCCAAAAGGGGTTCATTTTCCAATCCCCCACCATGACTCAGCCCGGTTCTAACTGAAAGAACCACTGGTGAGTGATCTGAGAGCCCCCTTGGCTCGTAGTCCACCCCTGCCACTATATTTAGGGCTTCCGCATTGCATAGCACTAAATCGATTCTGGATAAGGTGGCATGTGTCCTAGAATAACACGAGTACTGCTTCACACCCGGGTGCCACTTCCTCCAGATATCCACCAGCCCTACCTCCTCACAGAATTGGAGAAGCGGGCCTCTGGGTACCCCTCCAGAAGCCACCCTTACTAGGAACCTATCTAAGCTGTTGTCCATAGCCATATTAAAGTCCCCTGTCACTATAACCGGCACCCCAGGTTTATCTGCTATAAAGCTTATTAAATCGCTGAGTATCTCTGTATTACATTGTGGAGGTATATATACACTTGCAAGTACGCATTCCTGACCCTCAATGTTACAAAAAGAAAAACATACCGTCCATTCTCATCCAGTTTACTCTCTCTGCAGGGGAAAACCAACCCAGAGCTTATCAATACACTCACCCCCCTTGAATGAGGTGTGGGTTGAATGATAATTACTATTCTTCAAGGCACTCACTGTACCTTTATCTAGGTGAGTCTCCTGAAGACAGAGTATCCTGACATCACCTGTCCTGCCCATAGAGAAAATTGCCTGTTTTTTACACACCTCCCTTACCCCCCGCACATTCCATGAGCATATCTTAATGCACCTAACTACCTCTGAGGTTTTCTTCCTACCAGCTTTGGTATCTACCATTTTCTTGTTCCTGTATCTTGACTCCTCTCAAAAGAATTCTTACTCCTAAAACCATTGTGTCTCGTGTTTGAAATATTAGTGGAGGGAACCGCGCATTCATTTAAGGCTCGCCAGTTCCTTAGTGTCTTGCAGGACAATTTTATGGGTCAGATGGTAGACGCACCAACTAGAAATAAAACATTACTAGATCTACTGATTACCAACAATACAGACCTGATAACAGATGTGGAAATACGGGGCAATTTAGGTAACAGCGATCACAGGTCAATTAGTTTCAGTATAAATCACACAAATAGGAAACATGAAGGGAACACAAAGACACTGAATTTCAAAAGAGCCAACTTCCCTAAACTACAAACCTTGCTAAAAGGCATAAATTGGGATAAAATATTAGGAACAAAGAATACGGAGGAGAGATGGGTTTGCTTTAAGAGCATATTAAATAAGGGCATTAGCCAATGTATCCCATTGGGTAATAAATTTAAAAGAGCGAACAAACATCCTGGATGGCTTAACTCCAATGTAAAAATGCATATAAAAGCAAAGGAGAAGGCCTTCATAAAATACAAGGTTGAGGGATCATCCTCAGCATTCAGAATTTATAAAGAATGCAATAAGAAATGTAAGGGTGCAATTAGGAAGGCTAAGATAGAACATGAAAGACACATAGCGGAGGAGAGAAAAAAAAATCCCAAGAAATTCTTTAAGTATGTAAACAGTAAAAAAGGGAGGACAGACCATATTGGCCCCATAAAGAATGAGGAAGGACATCTGGTTACAAAGGATGGGGAGATGGCAAAGGTATTGAATTTATTCTTCTCCTCAGTCTTCACAAGTGAATCGGGGGGCTTCAGTAACCAAAACTGCAGTGTTTATCCTCATGGCACAACACAGGAAGCACCTACATGGTTAACAGAGGACGGAATTAAAATTAGACTTGAGAAACTTAACATTAATAAATCACCGGGACCAGATGGCTTGCATCCGAGGGTACTTAGGGAACTCAGTCAGGTGATTGCCAGATCGTTGTTCCTAATTTTTACAGACAGTCTATTGACTGGAATGGTACCAGCTGATTGGAGAAAAGCCAATGTAGCACCAATATTTAAAAAGGGCCCAAAAAACATCCCTGGGAATTACAGACCAGTTAGCCTAACATCGATAGTATGTAAACTCTTGGAGGGGATGATAAGGGACTATATACAAGATTTTAGTAATAAGAATGATATCATTAGCAGTAATCAGCATGGATTCATGAAGAATCGTTCTTGCCAAACCAATCTATTAACCTTCTATGAGGAGGTGAGTTGCCATCTAGATAAAGGAAGGCCCGTAGACGTGGTGTATCTGGATTTTGCGAAAGCATTTGACACAGTTCCCCATAAACGTTTACTGTACAAAATAAGGTGCATTGGCATGGACCATAGGGTGAGTACATGGATTGAAAACTGGCTACAAGGGCGTGTTCAGAGGGTGGTGATAAATGGGGAGTACTCAGAATGGTCAGGGGTGGGTAGTGGGGTCCCCCAGGGTTCTGTGCTGGGACCAATCCTATTTAATTTGTTCATAAACGACCTGGAGGATGGGATAAACAGTTCAATCTCTGTATTTGCAGACGATACTAAGCTAAGCAGGGCAATAACTTCTCCGCAGGATGTGGAAATCTTGCAAAAAGACCTGAACAAATTAATGGGGTGGGCGACTACATGGCAAATGAGGTTCAATGTAGAAAAATGTAAAATAATGCATTTGGGTGGCAAAAATATGAATGCAATCTATACACTGGGGGGAGAACCTCTGGGGGAATCTAGGATGGAAAAGGACCTGGGGGTACTAGTGGATGATAGGCTCAGCAATGGCATGCAATGCCAAGCTGCTGCTAATAAAGCAAACAGAATATTGGCATGCATTAAAAGGGGGATCAACTGCAGAGATAAAACGATAATTCTCCCGCTCTACAAGACTCTGGTCCGGCCGCACCTGGAGTATGCTGTCCAGTTCTGGGCACCAGTCCTCAGGAGGGACGTACTGGAAATGGAGCGAGTACAAAGAAGGGCAACAAAGCTAATAAAGGGTCTGGAGGATCTTAGTTATGAGGAAAGGTTGCGAGCACTGAACTTATTCTCTCTGGAGAAGAGACGCTTGAGAGGGGATATGATTTCAATTTACAAATACTGTACTGGTGACCCCACAATAGGGATAAAACTTTTTCGCAGAAGAGAGTTTAATAAGACTCGTGGCCACTCATTACAATTAGAAGAAAAGAGGTTTAACCTTAAACTACGTAGAGGGTTCTTTACTGTAAGAGCGGCAAGGATGTGGAATTCCTTTCCACAGGCGATGGTCTCAGCAGGGAGCATTGATAGCTTCAAGAAACTATTAGATAATCACCTGAATGACCGCAATATACAGGGATATGTAATGTAATACTGACACATAATCACACACATAGGTTGGACTTGATGGACTTGTGTCTTTTTTCAACCTCACCTACTATGTAACTATGTATGTAACCTTTCTTTATTCTTCTCCAACCATAAGAAAACTTCTGTAGGAGCATTAAAAAACTTCACTTCCCCATTTGCTGTTACGCGTAGGCGTGCTGGGTATAGTAGCGCGTAACCAATTTTATACTGCTGCAGTCTACGTTTACACTCTGTAAATTTTGCCCTCTGTTCCTGCAGCTCAGGGGGAGAAGTCTGGGTATAGGGATATTCTTACACCATTATACTGTATGCCTTTCATCTCTCTTGCTTTCTGAAGAACAGTGACTTTATCTCTGAAGAATAGGAATTTAACAATGAGAGGCCTTGGCTGACCCCCCGAAGCTGGCGCCCTAGAAGCAACTCTGTGTGCACTTTCAATTGCAAAAAAATTTAGAAAAAGAGTCTTTACCAAACATATCCCTAAACCATCCTTCCATATATTCTGTGGGATAATTACCTTCACTTCTTTCGGGGAGACCCAGAACCCTCACATTCTTCCTGCGTGCCCTGTTCTCATATTCGTCCATTTTACGTATACACATTTCCAATTGCTCCTTCATACTTTTAACTTCATGCATCATCGGGTTCACATCATCCTCCACCTGACTGAGCCTAGTAGTCCGAGCACATACCTCCTGCATATCTTGTTTTAAAGTAAGTAAATCGTCTCTAATGCCTCTAAGCTGATCCGATAGATCCGATAAAGAGGTTTTACAATTATTAATTGCTAGGAGAATGTCCTTTAAAGATGGTTCCATTTCTAGTGTCCTCATTCCATCTGCTGCTTCATTACTCAGTCCACTCTCCCTTTCCAGAGTTGTTTGCGATGCAGATTCTGTGACTATGGGTACACATACCTCCTCTGGGCCTTGACTCTTCCTTCCCCCAGGGTGGTTGGCCTGCAGCCCCTGATGTTGCACACCCCCCACCTGACTCTTGGGTGTGTGGTTTGGTGTGTGGGCAAAATGCTCCAGCTTCGCAGCCGCACTTTGACTTGTTTTATCCTTAGGACAGCGCTGATCATGAGCACCGGCTCCTTCCTGTGCTGCAGCCTCCTCTGTCCCATTCTTTCTGGTCATCTTAACTCAAATCGCCCTTTGATTTTTCAGAAATGTAATTATTACACAGTCACTGGCCTACACTTCCTCCCCACTCACCAAGGAGTGTACTATTGGATCCTATCCTGGGAGAGAGATGCCACCAAACGTGCTCAAGGAGCGCTGAACAAGTCCAATCTCCCTCCTCTCTTAACAGCTGTTCCTGACTTCCAGCGTCCCCTTCCCCACAATGTATAGCAGGATCTTACCAGGGGACACACCAGGGGGCAGGCTAGAGGATCTTATCCCAGGGAGACCACAGATGGACTCGCCTTCAGCATACCTGAGTGATCCCCCAGTCCGACCGTCCGATCAGCTGTTCTGCTTGCCGGCGTCCTCTTTCCCACACTTATTCGGCAGGATCACACTGATAAGCGTGCTGTGAAATGCAGGCTCTTGTCCCAAGGGAAGCATAAACTGACACAACAGCAGGTTCTGTGCGTTCATGCAGCTACTTGGCCTCCCAGCGCCCCCTTCTCCACAGCATCAGACCGCCACAGGCATAGGGAAAGCCGTCACAGCATAGGAGACACAGGCACGAACAGGCATAGAAGGGGCAGCAAGGTCCGGTCTCACAATGTCCTCCTCCTCACCTCAACCTCTGGTCACGCCCATCCCCCCGGCATTGTTATTTTTATTTTATTTTTTATTAGGAATGGTGGCGATCTGCAATTTTTTTTCGGGACTGCGACATTATGGCGGACACATCGGACATTTTTGACACATTTTTGGGACCATTGTCATTTATACAGCAATCAGTGCTATAAAAAATGCATTGATTACTGTGTAAATGACACTGGCAGTGAAGGGGTTAACCACTAGAGGGCAGTAAAGGGGTTAAGTGTGTCCTAGGGAGTGATTCTAACTGTGAGGGGGCTGGGCTTGAACACACGGGACAATGATCACTGCTCTCGAGAGCAGTAGATCACTGTCCTGTCACTAGGCAGAACGGGGAATGCTTTGTTTACATAAGCATCTCCCCATTCTTCCTCTTTGTGACAAGATAGCGGGCACCTGGCGGACATCGAGTCCACGGGACCCGTGGTCACGGAGACCGCAGTGGGTGCGTGCTCCTCAGGCAGCGTGCACGCGATCGCGACACCGCTTCTTAAAGGGGATGTACCTCTACACCCTTTTGCCTGCTAGTGTCATTCTGCTGACGTACATTGGCATGCGCTGGTCAGCCAGAGGTTAATGATAAAAAGAATCATCCTTTTCGGCACCATGAATTCATTGTTTTGAGTCCCTAAAATGGCCTGATTGGGGCCAATTTTAGAGAACTGTGGGGGTTATTTACTTAAGGCAAATCCACTTTGCACTGCGAGTGCACTGCAAGTGCACTTTAAAGTGCACTGAAACTGCACTGAAAGTGCACTTGTAGTGCAAAGTGGATTTGCCTTTAGTAAATACCCCCATTGTCACTGTAAACTACAACAACTTACTCCAAAAAACTGGTATTGAGCACTGAAATAAGAAAACACACATTGTTGCGTATAAAACATTTTACTCCGTGCACATTTACATGTGCGTTAGAAAAGGGTTTTTTAACAAACCAACATCTTTGGTGTATAACATTTTTGTGGTTGACATTAGAAATAGCCTTTTTTGGTTAAACAGGCATGTTTAAAACCATAATAACATACACAACTTACAAAGTTCAACAAGTGAAGGCAATATCAAACATGAGTATGTTAAAACTGTGTTGATCTTGCCTTCATCAGATGGGGTGATGTCACCCCCGTAAAAGCCAAATTTTGAAGATGCACACAAATTGGGAGTCAAATGTGGATTTCACTCCTGATCCCATACCTAATGTCAACATGTGCTAGCTCCCAACATTGGGGATAAATGGACGTGTTTCGGGGGTGCAACCCCTTCCTCTCACCTACTTGAGTTGGGAGGAAGGGGTTGCACCCACAAAACGTCTACATTGATATCCCCCGTGATGGCAGATAGCACATGTTAACACACTGTGTGCATCTTCAAAATTTGGCTTTAAAAATACTTTAAAACTGGATTTAAAATAACAAATTCTATGACAAAACGGTACAATATTTGTGTGTTTTAGACTCTGCTTAAAACATCAATGATGTTCTTCATTTTTTGTTGGACATCATTTATGTTTTCCTTTATCTTTTCTAAATCACGATTGCACACCATGATCTCCCCGATGAGGATGTGTGCACTTGCACTGGTGAAATGAGTTTCTTCTTCCACGACATCCACATCACCTAAAAAGAATAAAACACACCATGTATTATACTGTAAATATGCAGGCATACATCTATTACCTGAAGCTGTGGTCTCAGACACTCACCTGTTGTGGTCACTATTTCAACCAGGTCATGAACCTCTCCTCCCTCCACATCCGCAGGTTGTGGTGTGGTGACTTCCCCTTCTTAAGGAGGTTGGGGGTCCCTGGTGTCCTCAGATGTCCCGAGTATTTATCCCCTATGTGAATTAAAAAAAAGGTATTGGAAAAAGGACTCTATCCCATATCTAGATATACATATAACCAGGAAACTGACCTTTATCATCGCAACTTTTTACCAGCATTATCCAAGATTCAATCGAACCTGAAAGATTGGGCCAGCTTTAACGTCTCCTGGTTTTTATCCATTTCAGATACAAATTTATGATGACTTTGATTTGTTTTCATTGGAAGTGATGGTCTGCGTTCTGGGGATGATGCCTGTGTATGCCTGTCCTGCGTTGGGTCCTTGGCCGCCTCAGCTCCGGGGGAGAACAAACCCTTTTAGCCCGGTACCCACCCTACGGTACACCTTAGTTAGGTACATAGTGTAAGTATCCAGAAATCGACTTATTGTCCTTTCTGGTTGCTCTTAGCTCATTGGTTGATGTTTTCATATTTTGTTATTTACAGATACCCCACTGCATCTGCCCCTGAAGAAGTGTTAATCACAGAAACGCGTCGGGCAATACGGATGCAGCTACTCTTGTTTTTATAGGATCTCATCCAGATCAATGTTTTTAGGAACCTATATATTTATACGTACCTTTTACATCATGCTGGCATGTACCTCCCAGTTCTGTATATATACTCCCTCTATGAAATCTGTTAATCTTGATTTGTTGCTCAGATGTCATGTTATTCTCTGTTTAAGCACATATTCATGCAGGTTTTGTTAGCGTGTATGCGCATACAACCCTCTATTACCATACTGTGTGATGTATTTTTGGATGCCTATGCAATAAATTGACCTTTTTGATCTCAACTCCATCCTGTCAACTGCCTCATTTAAAGTCCCAATGTCTTCCCTGTTTATTTTCTGAACCCGGGATGGAGGTACTATTCTGTCCTCATTTAAAGTCCCACTTTCTCTTTTTTCGCCATATTAGGGATGGAGGCAGCTGACAGCGGCTGGCAACTATCCCCTGCCAGCTGGTTTTGGAGTTGCTCTGTGTGTGGTGTACCTTTTGGTCCACACACACAGTTTAGTTCTGCAACACATTGTTCAGGCCATGTCTTATGCGTATGCATGAGCAACTTTTTATATGTGACGTACATCTTGAAGCTACATGCAATTTATTAACATTTGGTACTATACCCTGTCAACTGTTTCTTTTAAGTCCTTATGCCCTTGTTCTTTTTTCTTCTCCCCTAACCTGGGATGGAGGCACTACTTTGTGCCTCATTCAAAGTCCCATTATAATCTCTTCATCACTATATATTAGGGATGGTAGCAGTTGACAGTCATACAGAATTCCCTGCAACACAATTGCTGCTTAAACTCTGGGAATTACAGACACATTCCTGCATAGGTTATGTGGGGTCTGGTTTCCGGGCTATGTTTTGTTTCAAACCCGGAGCTGCGATGCGCTCTGCGCGCCCTCCCCTCCCCCTTTGGGGACCGGGCGGCGGCTCACAGCGCATCGGCGTCACGTCTCGCTCCTCCACACGACGTCACTAGTTGGCGTCGTGGTGGAGGTACGCGTCCTTTCCATCTGTCCGACTCAGCCGGATGTGGTGACGTCAGTCTGGGGCGGGTCCCCACCGCCTAGGCTGTGGTCCCGCCTCACGCATTGTCGGCTCCCACGTGATGTTGGCGGCCACTGCCGACGCAGGCGGCATGCATATTTAGGCGCCGGTTTTTCTCCCACGGACGCAGCCTTCACTCCCGCACACGTGCAGACGCCATAGCTTTGGAAAGCTCTTGTCTCAAGCACATTTAGGTAACACTTAGTGGTTCCTTTTTAAAGTACTCTACCTCTTATACTCTCTGTTAACAACAATGGCTTATCTCAATGGACTTTTTATCCATTTCAGATACAAATTTATGATGACTTTGATTTGTTTTCATTGGAAGTGATGGTCTGCGTTCTGGGGATGATGCCTGTGTATGCCTGTACTGCGTTGGATCCTTGGCCGCCTCAGCTCCGGGGGAGAACAAACCCTTGTAGCCCGGTACCCACCCTACGGTACACCTTAGTTAGGTACATAGTGTAAGTATCCAGAAATCGACTTATTGTCCTTTCTGGTTGCTCTTAGCTCATTGGTTGATGTTTTCATATTTTGTTATTTACAGATACCCCACTGCATCTGCCCCTGAAGAAGTGTTAATCACAGAAACGCGTCGGGCAATACGGATGCAGCTACTCTTGTTTTTATAGGATCTCATCCAGATCAATGTTTTTAGGAACCTATATATTTATACGTACCTTTTACATCATGCTGGCATGTACCTCCCAGTTCTGTATGTATACTCCCTCTATGAAATCTGTTAATCTTGATTTGTTGCTCAGATGTCATGTTATTCTCTGTTTAAGCACATATTCATGCAGGTTTTGTTAGCGTGTATGCGCATACAACCCTCTATTACCATACTGTGTGATGTATTTTTGGATGCCTATGCAATAAATTGACCTTTTTGATCTCAACTCCATCCTGTCAACTGCCTCATTTAAAGTCCCAATGTCTTCCCTGTTTATTTTCTGAACCCGGGATGGAGGTACTATTCTGTCCTCATTTAAAGTCCCACTTTCTCTTTTTTCTCCTGGTTTGGGTGCTCAGCCCTAGTAAAAATGATCATCCTTCCCCGCCTACTCTATTTAATGCAGACGATTCCCATCTACCTCCTCCCGTCCTTCTTTACAATATACAAAAAAGCATGCACAGCTTTCATACGGAAAAATAGCACCCCACGTATTAACTACTCATGCCTCACGCGTGCCAAGAGCAAAGGCGGGGTTGGATTACCTGATATACATAAGTACTACCTAGCCTGTCATTTGAACAAAGTGGTGGATTGGAGGGCTCACAGACTTGAGAAGGCTTGGGTTATTCTGGAAAACTCGTTCATGGACACCTTAATACACTCAGTCCCCTGGATGAATCCTTCGCTATGGCCCCAGAACCTGAAGGCGCACCCCTTTATCTACCCCTCATTAATGGATTTCAAGAAGTCTATGGGAACCTTCAAGCTAATGTCATACCCAGGCCCACTGTCTCCTCTGTGGAAGAACCCCGATTTCCCCCCCAGAGAGTCTGAAATGTTCCTCCAAAGGGAATGGCCTCATGAGGAAATACTGGCACACCAATTTTTCCACAGGGGACGCATGCGTTCCTTTGAGGACTTAGTGTCCTTATCATGTACTAAAACGTTTCCCTTCTGGACCTACAGGCAGTTGAGTCACTATTATGCATCACAAGATCTCACAAGACGCCTCATGTTTGTCCTGGGAAGGAGACCTTCAAATGACCCTATCGGATGATAATTGAGAGGACATTAATGAGTGCATTCATAAAGGCTCAATGAATGTAGCAATACAAGAAAATGGCTACAAAATCACAACCAAATGGTATAGAACCCCTGCTTGCCTACACAAATTCTCCCCACAATCCCTAACACTTGCTGAAGATGCAAGAAAGCGGTAGGCTCAATGCTCCATATCTGGTGGGAGTGTACTCCAGTCCAACAATTTTGGAAAGAAGTACATGCCCTAATAACACAAATCACTACACTCACCCTAGACTATGGCCCCGCTCAATACCTCTTACACCATTCGAATCTACCTAAGAAACACTTTCACAAATCGCTTCCCATGCATATGGTTAATGCAGCTAGGCTCTGCATTCTTGTACACTGGCGATCCACAGATACACCATCCATCAGAGAGTGGCTGGTCAGGATCTCTAAGATTGAGGAGATGGAGGAACTGATCCATATCTCCCAAGAACGCTTAAAACACTTTACAACTACCTGGGCATGCTGGGTTCATTTCAAATCTACCGAGAGCTATAAGTCTTATTTCCCATCTCTTGACGTAGTAGCCTGAACAATATATGGGGAGACCTCATAAACGTATCCTGATTGGGGGTCTGGTCGGGTCGGTGAGCGGTCCCCACCCCCCCCCTTTCTCTTACCTTCCACTCTTCTCCTTCTCTATCTTAATTTATTCTCCTTTCATTCCCCTCTTCCCCCCTTTTATCTATCCCTTCCTCTTTAGTTCTACACAGGACTAGACCCCATACACCAGCTCTTTCTACCACAACCCATAACATAAAATGTAGGCTGACCCCACTAGAATCATTAGGTACTGTCCAAATCGCTCAAGGGGGTTGGCTTTGAAAAGCAACACTTACAGATTTGATTTCTTACGGCTATATATTAAAGCAAAACCAATCAACCTGTATGTAATAAAGTTTACTGAATAACTTCAACAGTTACCCATGCCATGTTCCATGGGTTGGTTATCTTATGTATCTTCTCACTGTATTGTTTAATCATGTAACCCACTCCAGAATGTTATTCCAACTGTACCGTACTGTAAAATCACCTTAATTTCCTTCAATAAAAATTTTTTTTGTGGAAAAAAAAGTATACTTAGCAGACATTAGCAGACAAATTCGAGGCAAGAAATAGTAATATGAAACATTGCTTGGAAGTGTTGTACAATTGTTTATTTTGGCAGAGTTCCAAGCTGAATACATGATTTTTTTCCCTTTCTTAAAGCTGGAATACTTACCTTTTTTGGTAAAGTATCACACATGTAGAGACTCCTAGTATCCACTGGAGTACCTCTGTGGGACACCCTAGAAATGGTGTTCTGGTGTCCCACACTAGTGCTCCTGCGTCCAGATGTGTAAACAGCTGCTGATTGTCCTCTCCTTACACTGAATCAAGTTTGCATTTCATTCTATTTACAAACACATCTAGACAACAAACTTCTTTTAATACAAATAGGCCTGAACAAATGTAGTTACCCTGCATCTGCCAAAAACATTGTATTAGTGGGCGAACGAACGATGTTTACTACGAACGATTACTGTGCCCATAAACCTGAAACTTGCCATTTTAATCTGTACAACAGTAAAGAAAAGCACATGGAGCAGCACGAAAGTAATAATAATAATAGGAACACACAACAAAATACTTTTTTGCAGCACTCTCTTGATCCTTCTGTACTGATCCAGCTCCCTCAATTTGAGGTCTGACCACCGTTTCATCAGTTGATCTTTGGATCATCGTACCCCAAAATTCTTCTGCAGACTTTTCAGAACTTTAGTCATGATTTTGGCCTTTCTCATATTTGGGTTTCTATACGGTCCATATTTCCCGTCATAGTCAACCCTCTTCAAGATGTCCACCATCTCCACCATCTCAACAAAGGACATATTTGAGGCCTTAAATCTCCTGGATCGGGATGTTTGTGGCTCCGGGCTTTCTTCATTGCTGCTGCTCTCATGCACCTGCTCTGTCTCTGATATGTGCTCTCCCACTGCGCCGAAAGAGAAGGGGTGGGGAATAAACTAGAAAGAAGGTCAGGGGTGGAGTTTCACGCATGCGCAGTGTGTATAAAGCATAACACACGTGCGTCGTACGTACGATCTGTGAACAGAGAACGGAGTAGCATATGCACCGATCATGCTAACGAAGGTAACATTTTAACTTGGGGCATCAGTAGCCTATACTGCTTATAGATTGAGGCCTATATTGGGACAAGATTAGGAGAGTTTACCCTGACATTAGGGTTTGTCTTGCGTTGTGTCTTGCAGAGAATATGGATAAATTCAATGACCATGACTTCCTCCCAAACTTAATTGATAAATACAGAGAGCTTCCATGTCTGTGGCAAGTGAAACACCCTTTTTATATTAACAAACTAAAGAGGAAGGCAGCGCTTGATCAACTGTTGGAATTAGTGAATCCAGGGATTGCCACGGCAGCCATCACCTATTTGAAGGCCAAAATTGGTGGCCTGAGGAGCACATATAATAGGGAGCACAAAAAGGTCCAGGATTCCATGAGATCAGGAGCAGCAGCAGATGACGTTTATGTCCCCAGGCTCTGGTACTACAACAGACTGCAGTTTTTGTCAGACCAGACTGAAATCAGGCCATCACCCTCAACCCTTCCTTCCACACTTCCTTCCACCTCAGATGAGGCTTCCGACATACAACCTGGGCCTTCCACCCAGGAAGATGTGGAGGAACCCAGCTTGAGCCAGGTATTGCGTTGTTCAACATATTTCTTGTCAAAAATGTAATTATGTTAACTAGATGTTATTATTGATCACTAATTTCAGATTTAACAAAGTGCTTTACATATCAATAGACAGTAGTAGCCAAAAATGATTGGGACAAGCATGAAAAATGCTGGGGTCAGAATGATAGTGTTTTCTATTTGTTAACATTGAATTTGCAAAAGTCATGAGCTCAAAATTGTGTGTGATTGATGATCAAAAACCTAAAACGATGTCCCATTTTCATACACAGGAAAGTCTCAGCCAAGAGGAGGCCCTGGAAAGTCTCAGCCAGGAGGTGGCAGGGGAAAGTGGCAGCCAGGAGGTGGCCGTGGAAAGTGGCAGCCAGGAGGAGGAGCCTGACCGAATCGCAGGTTCCTCCCCTCGGCCTTCCAACAAAAAGGCCCAGGAAGGGGAGGAATGTGAAGGAGTCAGTGCTTGGTTTGATTCTGCAGACTACTGTGGTCCTCACAACAACCCCCAGTGTTCAAGAGTCCTTTGGGTGTATGACGGCCAGTAAGATGCAGGATATGGAGGTGGACCAACACATCATCAGTGAGGAGCTCATATTTCAGGTCCTAAATAAGGGGGTGATGGGCGAACTCACAAAAAAAGTCACATATGTGAGTTGGACCATATTCCTCCTCCACCTCCTGCCACAACTCCAACACCACAGCCACAGCCTAGAAGGAAGCATGGAAGGAAGACAAGAGTGTGATGGCCTGGGTTTGGTCTGGAGGCTGTTGTAAGACCACAGCCTCGGGACATACATGTCATCTGCTGCTTCCAATATCTCTGAGTCCTGGATTGGATTGTGCTCCCTATTAAATGGACTCCTCAGGTTACCAATTTCACCTGTCAAATAATCGAGGTCTGCCCTGGGGTACAAAGGCTTCGCCAATTTCAACTGTTTCTCCAGCATTGCCTTCCTCTTTATTTTGTTATGACCCCTAATAAATTTCTAATTTTTTTTAAATACTTGGCTATGTGTTTTAGTTCAAAAAGGACAGTTTGTTTGTGAGTAAGCAGGTACATTTAAAAAATACAATACTAAATTAACAAGGGACACCGACAATAATAATGGTGTTGTGGTAAATTGACACACAAAATGACAAAAAATATTATGGAGATCACTAGAAAAAAAAAATTCAGAAGATCTTGCTAGATCACTATTAAAAAAAAATTAAACATTATTCAGGAGATCTGGCAAAAAATAAAATAAAAGATTATTCAGGAGATCACGAGAAATAATAAAGAAATCAGTTTGTCAGAACTCTGTGTGAATATCAGCAGCAAAACAACGTCATTATTCTAGCATTATAAAGAAGAAGAGAATGTGCTACATTAAAAGATGAAAAACTTTGCAGCGTGACGAACGTGCTATCTCCATTAAGAACGCTAGTTTTACCAGACCGAGTGCTTCCGTCTTGTATTTGATTCAGAGCATGCGTGGAATTTTGTGCGTCGGAATTGTGTACACACTCTCAGAATTTCCGACAACAAGTTTTTTGTGTCAGAAAATGTGAGAACCAGCTCTCAAGCAGTTGTTGTCGGAAATTCCGACAGCAAATGTTCGAGGGAGCATACACATGGTCGGAATTTCCGACAACAAGCTCACAACATTTGTTGGCGGAAATTCTGATTGTCTGTACGCAGCATTATACTGACGCATGATCTCTACGACGTGTGGAGATGCGGATAAGCCACTGAACGGGATTACACCTACTTATCGCCATGACACAGAACCTATTCACGCATAGAGCTTTTTTTGTCTGACAAATGGTTATTACAAAAGCATTGGATGACCGAACCATCAGACGTTGCGATCTGCAATCTGATTCAATAGCTGCAGAGGAGTGTCGGGAGAGTGGAACCGAGCGAGCAAGGGGCTCGTTACATTGGTGGCAGCAGTAGGATTTGCTCTCCAGTTACTGGGACACTCCAAACCAGCCTGCAGGAGAGCCACGCTGAAAGACTTACTTGAGAGCCGTGGAGGGAATGGTGGGATCGTGCTTCCATGCCGTGAACACATCCAAACCATCACCTGGATCCAAGGTAGCAGGATAGCAGGAGAGGAGAAATACCAGCCACCATGGATGAGGAATTCAGAAGAAGGTTGCGAGAGAAGGAGATACAGCACAGAGGACCAGTATCAGAGCAGGTCCTGCTAGGATGGTTTGATTCTATCCGCTGTGAACTCTGGAAGGAAGCGCTAGCCCGTGAGCAGCGACACCAGGGAAAAGTTCTCCCCTCCATCCATGTGAGGTACTGGTCGCAATATGAAGTGCGAATGCTGTTTTTGGGGGAACAGCCGAACCAGGAGTGGGCAGCCGAGTTAAGCAGGCTGATCCGGGCAGAAATGCGGTTGGACGAGAGCTACAGAGCCCTCCAGTGGTATGTAGCCCAAGTGTGCCCATGGACAGCGGATGACAGTCCCACGGAAGGCTTTGACTACGATGGCCTGGGATTGTTATACTGGAGGCTGTCCAGGGACATCTGACTTTGGAAGTGATCGGGAGTGGCGTTTGGAGGAAATAATGGAGCACAGAGAGCAGAGACTGAATGTTTCAGAAGTGCACTGGGCACTGGAAGATTTGGAGTTTCTGGCCGTTCAGGAATGGGAGTTGGAGATCGCCTACAAACAGCTGTTAGACTCTGCTCAGCAACAGGGTGGTGCTCCATTTGCCTGGGACTATCATGAAATACCAGTTGACAACTCTGAAATCCTGGCTGAAGAGTTGACATTGTGGCAGAGTAACAGTGTGCTTTGCCAACCTGCCCCCGCAGCTATGGAGGCGGAGGTCTTATGGCGGATGCAGCAAGTGCTGACTGACCTTGATGAACCTGTTTCTGCATTGGATGATCTTGGATGGAGGAATGTGCCTGTCCAGCAGAATGCCAGAGAATCTGCAGTGGAAAATCTGAAGATTGCCGTCCACAAACCTGAAGTGCTGACAACAGGGCAGAGATCTGCTAACCTCTGCCCAGCACTGATAGCATCTTCTGGGTTCCAGGGACAGGAGATGGTGAACCTTTATCCCCAGACACCAGTTGCAGAGACAGGGGATTTGATAGACTTTTCTGCTGATGAAGAACAACCTGGTGAGCCTCCAGCAGAAGAGGAGCTGTTATTAGGGTCAAACTTCACTATGCTCTGCCCAGCACCAACAGAAGTATCTGTGAAGTTACAAGGAACTTCCCCAGCTGAATCTCTGGCAACCGGACAGAGGGTCCAAGATCTCTGCCCTACACCTGCGTCAGTTCCGGAGGCTCAGGGTGAGAAGGAGGTGGTCACTTCCCAGCAGCAGATCAGGATACAGGGGGAGAAGGGAGAGGAGGTGTTCGTCGTCCCTCCCCAACAGTTAGCCGGAGCAGATGGTGTGGGGTTTCCAGCAGAAGGGCTGGCAACAGGGCCGAGTACTGCTGGACTCTGCCCTCAACTAACAGAGGATGGATGTCCTGTGAAGGTGGATGGGACTTCAGTCTCCACCTGTATACCCCAGGGATGCTGGGCAGTTGGCCCAGATCCCCAACAGCATGACGGAGTGAGCCCAGACACCCTGTCTTCTCTCCAGTGGCAGAAAGGACTCCAGGGAGAAGGGCCAGTCCAGGCCTCTCCCCAGCGGCAGATATGTTCTCTGAGAAAGGCAGAGGTTGGCTGGGTGAGTAATACTTTGTTTGGAACAATTTGTTTGGGGTACTGTGTGGGAACAGGCATTAGAGGACTGGAACTACTGACTAACTTTGGAGTCAACCCGTCTGGGGTCTCCTCCTGTGTTAGTCTCCTGCCAAAAGGGGAGAAATGTGACAGACCTAGCCGGGAGAGAGACTTTTGGAGGGGACTGTATGCTAGCCTCTTGCCGATCGATCGGGGGCCCTTGCATTTGGGGGAACGGTGCTCTTTGTGAGCTGTATGCCTGGGGACCCTTGAGGTTGTATTACTGTGGATTCGGGTCCTGGTCCCCCAGGACACACAGACTCTGGGGACCCTGGATTTGCCATATTGGAATAGTGGCTGATTCATAATGCTGGGACAGATACTGTTAGGAGATGTAAATTCCAACACCTGTCTGTCTATTGTCTGCTAAAATGTGTATTGTAAATAAGTCTACTATGGGATCTAAGAGTCATTAGATCCCCATTGTTATTTGTGTTAATTAACTCTGCTATTGTGTGAAGAAGAGTCTATGTTGATTGTGATAATGTTGATTGGATTTTCTGAACTACAAGACAGCCAGTCTGGCCTAACGGTCATGTCTGAGTCATCTAGGCTGTCTAAAGGGATTAGTTAATTAGCTCATGTTAATTAGGTTAATTAGGTTACAGCTGTATTGTTAGAGTAATATGAGCAGGAGGTCTGCACCTCCACTTTGAGTGTATAAAAGCCTGTATTTTGCAATAAAGGATATTCCTGTTTGAACTTACATACAGCCTGCCTGGTGTTTGTTCTGAGCTATCACAACTGGACTAGAATGGCACATAGCTGAAGTTCTAATCCCGGAGCATTGGATGACCGAACCATCAGACGTTGCGATCTGCAATCTGATTCAATAGCTGCAGAGGAGTGTCGGGAGAGTGGAACCGAGCGAGCAAGGGGCTCATTACAGTATCCTCGCCATATATCCACACTACTACCTGGATGAACCACGCACCAATCAGTATCACTCTAACTGGCAGAAAATCGCAACCAAATTATTATTATTATTATTATTCAGGATTTATATAGCGCCAACAGTTTGCGCAGCGCTTTACAATATAAAAGGGAGACAATACGGTTATAATACAATAAAATACAAGAGGATTAAGAGGGCCCTGCTCAGAAGAGCTTACAATCTAATAGGGTGGGGCAGGTGGTACAAAAGGTTGTAACTGTGGGGAATGAGCTGGTGGAAGTGGTAGGAGATTAGTTGGAGACGTTATAGGCTTTCCTGAAGAGATGAGTTTTCAGGGATCGCCTGAAGGTAGCAAGAGTAGGGGATAGCCGGATAGATGGAGGTAGCGAGTTCCAGAGGATGGGAGAGGCTCTGGAGAAATCCTGGAGACGAGCATGGGAGGAGGAGATGAGAGAGCTTGAAAGCAGGAGGCCTTGAGAGGAGCGGAGAGGTCGATTTGGACCTCTGTGGCACACCAACAACTTTCTCCTGCAAAATCCCTTGCATACTAAAACCATCTATGAATAGCTTGAGGATTTCTTCACTACTAACTCAGGATCAATATCGGATCCAGTGGTAGTGTGGAATGCTTACAAAGCCTTTATCAGAGGAGTGTTTATCCAACTTGACTCTAGAGCCAAAAAGCAGAGGACGCAGTGCTTAGATGCTATTACAGCCGCCATTAAAAAGGCGGATGATCAAAATAAATTACACCCGTCCCCGAAATTAACCTCAGAATTATTCACTTTACGCCAAGAACTTCGCACCCTGCTCCTACAAACCTTTGAAAAAAATTAGCGTAAGTTAAAGGCTACTACCTATACCACAGGTAACAAAGCAGGGAAGGCCATGGCCAGACGTATCCAAGGTCAGAGCTTAAAATCCAAAATAACGCACCCTTACCACCCGACAACTAAAGAAAAACTCCTAAACCCCCAGTTAATTGCTGATGCTTTCAGCCTATATTATAGGAATCTTTACAACATTTGAGATGACAACACTACGCACCAACCCGGCCCAAGAGGAGAGATTCATTCCTTGCCCATGCCACTCTCCCCAAATTGTCTGAGTAACAATTGTCAGCCCTAAATAGTCCTTTTACTATAGAAGAAGTCAAAAAGGTAATAGAGAACCTAACCAATTGTAAATCCCCTGGCCCAGACAGACTAACCAGTGAATATTACACGCAGTTCCAATATGTCTTAGCCCTCATTTGTGTTCTATCTTCAATAGTGCTGCCTCCTCTTCATCCTTCGCCTCTGAAATGCTAAGTGCATTTCTGACCTATTTCACTCCTTAACATGGATCCAAAATTATAAGCTAAATTAATAGCCTACCTACTGTACTACAAACCTACTACAACACGCTCAACAAAACCCTCTCATCCAAACCTGGTCAACTCTTTTCTACCCTTAATTCCTTACTTCACCCCCCACTGCCCCCACCCACCAACTTGCTTACCGCTCAACAGATTGCCAACCATTTCAAAAGCAAAATCGACACCATTCGTAAGGAGAAATCCAGCATTCAGCTTCATCCCCTACCCAGCACATCAGGTCCAACACCACACTCAATACTCTCCTTCTTCTGCCCAGTTACCACCGATGAAGTTGATAAACTCCTCTCCATGGCCTACCTCACCATCTGTCCCCTGGACCCTGCCCCCTCACAATTACTGTGACCACCTTCCCACTCTATTCTAAACTCCCTAACCCACATCTTCAACCTCTCCCTCTCCTCCGGCACCTTTCCTTCCCTGCTCAAACATGCACTGGTTACCCCAATACTCACTAGACCCCACCTGTTTGAATAACTTAAGGCCCATCTTTTCTGCTCCCGTTTGCCTCCAAGCTCATCAAACGCCTTGTCGATGACCAAATGAGTCGCTACCTCATGGACAACAACCTTCTCGACCCCCTACAGTCCAGGCTTCCATCCACAACATTCTACTGAAACTGCCCTACTAAAACTCACCAATGACCTACTAACTGCTAAAACCAATGGCCATTACTCCATACTCATACTCTTAGACCTCTCTGCTGCCTTTGACACGGTTGACCACCTGCTCCTCCTCAGCAAACTACACTCCCTTGGCCTCTGTGATTCTGCTTTATCCTTGTTCTCCCCCTACCTATCTCAGCGCACTTTCAGTGTCACTTACAACTCCATCTCCTCTACTCCTCTACCTCTCTCTGTTGGGGTACCCCAAGACTCCCTTGTCCTTGGACCCCTCCTATTCTCGCTCTATACCTCTTCCCTGGGCCAGTTGATAACCTCCCATGGCTTCCAATACCACCTCTACTCTGATGACACCCAGATCTATCTCTCCACTCCTCAACACACCCCCTTGATCTCCTCACGGATCTCAAACTTACTGAAAGATATCTCCATATGGATGTCACACCACTTCCTCAAACTCAATCTTTCTAAAACTGAGCTTGTAATATTTCCTCCTTCCCAGTCCTCCCCCACATGACTTTACCATTAAGATCAACAGCACAACCATTGGTCCCTCCACAAATGCCAGGGTGTTTGGGTGTAATCCTTGACTCTGACCTCTCCTTCAGCCCCCACATCCAATTACTGGGTAAATCCTGCCGCCTTAACCTCCGCAACATCTCCAGAATTCAACACTTCCTGACTAATGACACCACAAAGCAACTTTTTCACTCCTTGATTATTTCCCGCCTTGACTACTGCAACTCTCTCCTTAATGGCCTACACTTACGCAGGCTATCCCCCTTCAGTCTATTATGAATACTGCTGCTAGACTAATACACCTCACTAATCGATCTGTTACTGCTGCCCCTCTCTGCCAATCCTTTCACTGGCTTCCCCTACCCCACCGTATAAAATTCAAAATGCTAACCACAACATACAAAGCCATCCACAACATCGCCCCAAGCTACATCACCAACCTCATCTGCAGATATCGCCCAAATCGTCCCCTCCGCTCCTCCCAGGACCTCCTGCTCTCTAGCTCCCTTCTTACCTCCTCTCATGCTCGCCTTCAGGACTTCTCCAGAGCCTCTCCCATCCTCTGGAATTCCCTGCCCCGGTATATTCGATCAGCCCCTAACCTGTCCACCTTTAAGAGATCCCTGAAAACTCACTTATTCAGGGAAGCCTAACCCACACCCACCTAACAACCCCATCAAATCATTCCTTGCATCTGTTACCTTTTGTACCACCACCCCCTCCCTTTAGAATGTAAGCTCTACGAGCAGGGCCCTCCTGTCCCTTCTGTATTGAACTGTACTGTAATTGTGCTGTCCCCCCTTTACATTGTAAAGAGCTGCGTAAACTGTTGGCGCTATATAAATCGTGAATAATAATAATAAAAATAATAATAGCCAATAGATTGGTGGATATCCTCCCAGCTCTGATTCACAAAGATCAGACAGGTTTTACGAAAGGACGCCAAACTTCAGATGCCACTAGGCGGTTAATAAACATCATCCTCCCAAGCTATTTCCACACTTCCCAGCAGTAAAGCCCTGGGCCCGGATGGCTTCTCTGCCAAATATTACAAATTATTCAACAAAACCTTAACCCCCATATCTGTAATATATTCAGCACTGCTGTGTCCTCTGGTCAATTCCCAAATGAAATGCTCTCTGCCAATATTGTAGCCTTTCACAAAGCAGGGAAGGAGCTGGATACCCCCCACATTTCCACCCTATCTCTCTATTAAACACTGACCTCAAATTGTATGCCAGATTAATAGCTCAGAGGTTAACCCCCATTATGCCCCACATCATACACCCCGACCAAGTAGGGTTCTCGCTAGGCAGACAAGCCCCAGATGCCACACGAAAAATACAAAATCTCCTACATTTTACTGAAAAACATAATATATCAACTCTATTCATTACCTTAGACACCGAAAAGGCATTTGATAGGATTCACTGGGGTTATTTGAAACACACTCTCGCCAAATTTGGATTTCAAGGCAACATATTATCAGCCATTTTAGCCTTGAATTCTAACCCTAACACTCGAGTTCTCTCAGATGGGGTCTTTTCAGACCCTTTTATCATCAACAATGGAACAAGACAGGGATGCCCCCTGTCTCCATTGATTTTCACACTAATGATGGAACCACTGGCTCAAAAAATCCAATCCTCAAACTCCATTTCAGGAATCAAAATTAAAGGTCAAGAATTTAAAATCACACTATTTGCAGATGACATAATTCTCACTTTGACTGATCCAGCCTCTTCCCTGGTAAAGGTATGAGAAATCTTAAATACCTTCAATGCATGTTCTTTTTACAAGGTAAATAATTCCAAGCTATTAAAAAATTATTAAAAGATTACTGTCTATATGGCAAGGTAAGAAACCTTGTTGTTTTTTATGTCACTATTGTAAAACACAAAATTGCAGGAGGTATGCACTTCACCCAACGATAGCAGTTGAGGCATGGCACTTCCTTTTCCAAAACACATCCCTAACAGAACACACCCAATCAGTATATTCCCCTGTGGAGGTATTCAACTTATTACTCCCTGATCTGTCTCTCAAACATTGGTCAAACATAAAAAGTCTCCCACTGAAATAACTAATACATAATGACCAACTCCTTCCATTCCAAACCCTTAAAACTAGATACCTAATACCAATTCAAAGTGCATACACATATAAACATATAGCCTCCTACCTGAAAAAAATCCTGCCCCATCAGTCATAATTCCTACCAAGGCATGGTCCTTCTGGACTTCAACCTCCCCCAAAGCAAAAGGAATAAACCTAATGTACAATATCTTACAAAACAAAGACAAGTTCACTAAGACATCAACTTACAAAAGATGGGAACGAGATCTACAGGCCTCTTTCTCAGATTCCCAATGGCGATCAGCCATACATTACAACCACAAAGCATCCACCTGTATTAATTATTGGGAACTATCGCAAAAAATCCACCATAGATGGAATCTTACTCCTGTTCAAATGTATAAATTCACAAATCTTGACGATGTCAGTTGTTGGAGAGGATGCTCCTCCAAGGGTTCGCTAATACACATTCTCTGGGATTGTCCACAGATTCACACATTTTGGAGAAAAGTATTCTCAGATATCACTGGGATTATCACTAAACCTAATCCATTCCTAGCTATTCTCAGTATAGGATTAGAATCCTTCCCGTACTAATTCATAACCATAACGATGCATATTCTATTTGCTGCTAGGTTACTCATAATGCTCAAATGGAGAAGCTCTTTAATTCCAAATGTTTCTGATGTTAAACACCAAATAAACTTGATCAAAGATTATGAATACATTTCTTTTTTTTTAATCAGAAAGGTTTTTATTGTGCATAAGAAACGCATACATATAGCATACAGGTAAAATTACATGGCATATACATATCTCGAAGTTCTCTCATAGTGTTTAATGGAAACATTTATCAGCTACCTAAAATTATTATAAGACGGTTCCGGTTGCATTCTATCAGGAATATAACCTATCATACCATTATCTTTTAACAATAATAAATCTGACATGTAATGTAGTTCACAAGGAGTATATATCCAAATGAAGTACAATTTGAGCAAGTACCAACTATAATAATGTTACCCTTATATGCTGAAATCTCTAGTGATCTCTGCTCACCTTAAAGTATAAAAAATAGAAAACATGTCGTTCATTTAACAGTAGCATTGAAATCAACTCTATTACAATATAATTCCGTCAGCCATGTTTTAAATCCGTTATGTTTAATTCAATGTAATATTAATCGGTGGAAGAGAAAGTAAAATAGAAGAGAAAGAGGAGAAGAAAGGAGAGAAAAAGAAGGAGCGATAGAAACAGAACAGAGCAAAACCTTGCCATACAGTACCATATCACATATACCACCATATATCCCACAGGGAATGTCAATTCTTATAATTCCCGCTGCTTTGAATGTGTACAGTTTCCATGCAGTAATCGAGTCTACATCAACCCAAGAGTAACCTATCTTTAATTAATTGGTGTGGGGCCAAACCAGGAACGTCTAACCATGCCTGCCATATTGAAAGGAACTTTTGTGGGGCCTTCCTATGTTGGTAAGTAGCTTTTTCTCTTATTAGGAGCCTGTTCACGCTGTCTATCCATTGCCTCCTGGTGGGAACTCGCGGGGTGATCCACCACTGGGCAATCAGTCTTCTCGCTGTGTATAATAAACGAATAAGCGCTATACGTGTTGGTGGGGGTGCTAACTCTTCGTCTATTCCCCCCAGTAAACAGATCATTGGAGTTCTCTCAAGAGGTATCATAAATACTTCCGAAATCGTGTCCAGTACTTCCTTCCAATATCTGAATAGCTTGGGGCATTTCCATGTCATGTGGAGCAAGTCTCCATGATCACGTTCACATTTTGGGCACAGGGGTGAATCCCTGATTCCCCATTTATAAAGTTGAAGGGGGGTTCTGTACGCCCGATGTAGCAAGTAGAGGTGTGAGAGTTTCTGGGATGCAGATATTGATACCAGGGGGCATTCATAAGGCATGTATTCCAAATGTCTCCATCCATTTCTCCTATATCCTCCTCCCACCGCTGTCTGCATGGTATTCTAGAGGGATCTTGTATTCGTGCTATAAGAGTATTGTAACATCTAGATATCATGCCTTTTTTAACTTCTTCCATAAAGACATCCTGTATAATCGGATGTTCTATTTGTTGGGTCCTGACAGTTCTATTCTGGATTTGTAAGGCATGACGCAATTGGAGATATTTATAAAAATTATTATTTGGGATCTCAAACTCTATTTGAATCTGCTGAAATGATTTAAGAGTGTTATCTTGGTATACTTGTGAGATATATTTGATGCCTGCTTCCTCCCAACTCTTGAAGCCTTTTAGTTTTTGTATTTCTTTCAGTTGTCTATTTCGCCAGAGAGGCGTGCTGGATAGAAAGCCCGTGATGCCTATTAGTTTCTTGACATAGGACCAAAGTAAGATCAACAATTTAATCGTAGGAGCTTCCGGGTCTAAATGCAAGAATCCCGCCTCCAAAGTTGCCAGCGCTGAGTAATTGCTGTCTTCTAGTGTTATAAGTCTACGAATCGGGTCTTTCGGATCCAGCAAGCCCCATCCTCCTAGTTGTTGTAATTGGGAAGCTAAATAATACATTCTGGGATGAGGGACTGCAAGTCCCCCTTCCTCTTTGCCATGCTGTAATGTTGATAGTTTTATCCTCGCTATTTTTTTCCTCCATATGAGTTCTCTGAATTGGGTCTCTATTCTGTCAAACCATTTTTTAGGGATCCATACCGGGGAATTATTAAAAATATATAACAGTTGCGGTGCCCAGACCATTTTAATAAGATTAATTCTACCAACAACAGACAGGGGTAGTTTACACCAGGCCCTGCTCCTTTCACGGAATTTAGTCAACAGAGGTGTTAGGTTTTGGTCAACATAAGTGGCTGGGTTAGGGGTCACCTGAATCCCCAGGTAGCGGAATGAGTTGACTTGTTGTATCATCTCTGCACCTAGGGGCAATGGAGTACTCAAGGGGTCGAGCGGCATCAACACTGACTTATCCCAGTTTCCCCAAATTCCTTAATGAGAGACATGACTGATGTAGTGTATCTTTTGTGTCCCCTAAATATAGCAGGGTATCATCTGTGTACATGGACACTATGTCTTTATTCATACCTCTTTGGAATCCTACTATTCTAGCATCACCTCTAATTTTTGCTCCCAGGGGTTCTAGGGCCAAGGCAAACAGTAGGGGTGACAATGGGCACCCCTGTCTGGTGCCTCTAAATAGAGGAAAAGGTTCTGAAAGTTCCCCATTAATCCATATCCTGGCAGTGGGCGCGGCGTACAAAAGTTGTATCCATCTAATAAAGGTGTCTCCCAGTCCCATGTTCTGCAGCGTTTTCCACAGATAAGGCCACTCGACACTGTCGAAGGCCTTAGCTGCGTCTAGTGAAAAAACTGCCCTATTACCTGTGTTGTCCACTAGGAGTTGTAGATTCAGGAATAGTCGTCTTATATTTTGGGCCGTGGATCTCGTGGGGATGAACCCGGATTGGTCTCTATGTACTATTTTATGAATTACTTTGGCCAATCTGTTTGCTAACATCCGAGCCAGCAGCTTGATATCGGACGTGAGCAATGAAATGGGCCTATAGGATCCAGGGGAATTCGCATCCTTGCCTGGTTTTAATATAACGATAATGATCGCCTCATTCATCGAGCTTGGCAATGAGCCCTCTCTGAGTGCCTCATTATAAACTTTCAGTAGTGTGGGAAGCATGGAGTCAGCGTAGCGTTTGTATATCTCTGATGGGAGACCATCTACACCTGGCGATTTATTGTTTTTAGTTTGAGATAGGGCAATGTCTAGTTCTTCTGCTGTTAAAGGGTCATTAAGCATGGTCCTATCTTCTATTGGCAGACTGGGGAGCTCACAGCTATTTAAAAAATCTTCTATTGTACTGTCAGCTGGTGTAACTTTAGAAGTATAAAGGTCAGCATAAAAGTCACCAAAAACCGTCAGGATGTCAGGAGTAGAGCATTTCAGAGCGCCCTGTGTGTCACAGATGGCGGAGATGAGGGAGGATGATTGCTGAGACCGTGCCATTACTGCAAGCATATGACCACTCGTCTCCCCCTCCTCAAAGTGTGATTGTTGCAGAAAAAAAGTTTGTTCTCCGCCAGCTGCAACGCCAACTGCCTAGACATTGTCTGTGCACCCAGCCATGCCTGCTTAGTGTCTCCTGTGGGGTCATTAATATAATTGTTTTCAGTTTCAGTGACTCTACTCCGTACCAGCAATTCCCAGGCCTTGGTGTTAGTTTTAATCTGTGATATTGTTTTAATAAGTTGTCCTCTCAAAAAGGCCTTCGCTGCCTCCCAGACCACCCCCATCTTAGCCGTACCGATATTATCCTGTAAAAACAATTTGAGCGCACCGCTTATAGGATCTGGTTCAGTGAACAGCGAGAGCCAGAAGGGATTAAGTTTCCATAGTGGACGTCTGTACCTGCTTGGTAATGAAATGGTCACCCAAAAGGTCGAGTGGTCAGATATATGCCTATCTGCATATCCTGATTCCTCTATTAAGTGAAGCATTTTGTCATTCCCAAGGCCCAAATCTATTCTAGATAATCCATCATATGAGGCTGAATGACAGGAGTATTTTTTATCGTTAGGGTGTTTAGACCTCCAGACATCTATCAGCCCTAATTCTTCAAGTATTCTGGCAAAGGGGGTACTACCTTTTACCTGACATGTACTAGCAGTAGGTACAGGAAACTTATCCATATGAGAATTCAAAAAATTATTGTAATCCCCCATTGCCAGTAAGGGTGTCACGGCAGGCAAGTCACCTCCGTCCGCCGGGCCGCTGGGCGCATGCGCGGGGGGTTGTTGCTGAGACGTGCACCCGTGCGCGGCCTGATGGTACCGCGGGTGCGCGCCGTCGCCCGTGCGGGTGCCCGGTAGCGCGTCACGCTGACGCGCTCACTGGGAGGTACTTCAGACGACACCAGCACCCAGTTGGGTTGCTGGTTTGTCGTCAGCTTCCCCTGCCTGTGTTTGAAAACCTTGCTTACTGTTACCTGATTATACCGACCCTCTGCCTGGATATCTGACTACTCTACTTGCTGAATACCCTGACCCTCTGCCTGGATACCTGACTACTCTACTTGCTGAATACCCTGACCCTCTGCCTGGATACCTGACCACTCTTGCTTGCTGGATACCCTGACCCTCTGCCTGGATACCCGACCACTCTTGCTTGTAGATACCCTGATTCTCTGCCTGGATATAGACCACCTCTTGCTGCTGACATCCTGACCTCTGGCCTGTTTAAGGATCACTCCAGACCTGTTGGACTTCCTGTCCTTTGCCTGTGCTTCCAACCATACCTTCCACGGGGCTGCCACCCCCTTGATCCCCTCAGTTCCAAGGACGTCCTTGCCATCAGCTTGTTATCTCTTAACCTCTTCCCTTGCACCCTCAGGCACTTCCTCAGAAGACTCTCCGTTCAAGTCATCCTACAGCTTACCGGAGACCCGTGCCTCTGCGTGCTTCCGATCCCCTGTCTCACTCTCGGGGGTTCGGGTGCGCGTGGTCGTAAGGGCAAGCCGCTCTCGGCATCTCGGCCTTGGTGAGTATTGGCCTGACAGTACAAACCAGCCAGATGTCCGAGGCCGACAGAGCGCGCTCTCCCTTGGAGATCTTATGCCAACAAGTCTCCGCCTTGGCTGATTCAGTACAGAGGCTACAAGAGGGATACACACAAGTGGATAACCGCCTCCAACAACTGACGGGGGCCTTTCCCCCTGCCACTGCAGCTCCAGCACCTAGTAATGAAGGGCCGCTCCCTCAGGCCACTGCTAGTCCTACAGTAGTAATGGCACTTCCGGAACCTAGGGTTCCCACTCCGGAACGGTTCTCAGGGGACCGTAAAAAGTTCAGGGCCTTCAAAAACGCATGCACTCTTTACTTCGCGTTGCAACCCCGAACCTTCTCATCAGAAGTGGTCAAGGTGGGATTTGCGATTTCCCTGTTGTCAGAGGAACCTCAGGCCTGGGCACACAGCCTGATGGAATCAGGAAGTCTGGTGCTTAATACTATTGATACCTTTTTTGAAAGTATGGCCCAACTATATGACGATCCACAGCGTATGGCCACCGCCGAAGCTATCTTACACCGTCTTGTCCAGGGAAGGAGACCAATTGAGGACTACACGGTGGAATTCCGTAAGTGGGCGGCCGACACTAACTGGAATGAGCCAGCCTTACGTCACCAGTATCGCCAAGGTCTGTCGGAACTCCTCAAGGATGAATTAGCCAGGATGGAGACTCCCACATCATTAGAGGAGTTAATCCAGGCAGCAACCAAATTAGATCGGCGGTTGAGGGAACGTCGGTCTGAGCGATTCCAAAATCCTCGCCCAGCATGGGCAACTCCAAGACTCCAACCCATTCCAGGATCTTCACCCATTACAGCTGGGTCTACTGCACTTCCTGATTCCGAACCGATGCAGCTGGGTTTAGTACGCTCACCGCTAACCTCAGAGGAGAGACAGCGTAGACGGCAGTCCAACTTGTGTCTCTATTGCGGGGGTGCCGGCCACTTCCTGCGCAACTGCCCGATAAGGCCTAGTAAGTCCTTTCAACCTAAAACAATGACCTACCAAGATAACAATTCCTCTAAATCTTATGTGATGTTGTTTATCTCGTTACAGCTACCGGAAGGGGAATCCCGCCTACCGGCGATCATTGACTCCGGCGCATGTAGCTGCTTTATGGACGCTGCCCTGGCCCGAACCTTGCATGTGCCTTTACAGCTTAAGACGCAACACTTACAAGTCCACTTGGCAGATGGGTCTCTTCCCAGTTCAGGCCTAATCACCCAGGAGACTCAACCTATCCTAGCCACTACCGATTCAGGACACCAAGAACTTCTGCGCTTAGACCTCATCCACTCTCCCATGTTCCCAGTCATTCTGGGATTACCTTGGTTACAAGCCCATGACCCTCTTATCCAATGGAGCTCGAAGACGGTCTCTTTTCCTTCCGCCTACTGTTCTCAACACTGCCGCCCTCAGAGATCCCAGATCTGTGCTACGATCTCAGCTCCTCCGATTGACCTCCAGCATGTCCCCCAGGAGTATCACGAGTTTCAAGAAGTCTTCAGCAAACAAATGGCCGACTGTCTTCCACCTCATCGGCCATACGACTGCCCAATCGACCTGTTGCCAGGATCAGAAATTCCTTTTGGGCGTATCTTCCCTCTTTCCGAAACAGAGCTGGAGGCTCTTAAACAATATATAGATGAGAATCTGGAAAAAGGGTTCATCCGTCCCTCATCTTCACCTGCCGGAGCAGGTATCTTCTTTGTCGGTAAGAAGGACGGTTCCCTTAGGCCCTGTGTGGATTACCGGCAGTTGAATAACATTACTGTCAAAAATCGGTACCCGTTACCGCTCATTCCAGAGTTATTCCAACGCTTTAGGTCAGCCAGAATCTTCTCCAAATTGGATCTCCGAGGGGCGTACAACCTTATCCGGATCAGAGCTGGGGATGAGTGGAAGACAGCTTTCAGGTCAAAGTTCGGGCATTTCGAATACTTGGTGATGCCCTTTGGGCTCTGCAATGCTCCGGCTACGTTCCAACACCTAGTGAACGACATTTTCCGCAAATACCTAGATGACTTCCTCGTAGTCTACCTGGATGATATCCTAATTTTTTCCCCTACATTGGAACTGCACAGGGATCACGTCAAAACAGTTCTGACCATTTTGAGACAGCACAAGCTTTACCTGAAAAGGGAGAAGTGCGAATTTGAAAAATCAGTTGTGCAATTTCTAGGGTTTATCATTTCAGCAAATGGAGTGGAGATGGATCCTCAAAAGATACAGGCTATTCAGGAGTGGCCAGCCCCCTCTGATAAAAAAGGGGTTCAACGCTTTATCGGATTCGCTAACTTCTATCGGAAGTTTATTGTCGGATTCTCTACTATAGTGGCACCCATCACTCAGCTAACACGCCGGCACGGATCATTCCAGTGGTCCCAAGCAGCACAGGAAGCTTTCATGAAGCTAAAGGATCTGTTCAGTTCCGCTCCTATTCTCCGGCATCCTGATCCTTCCCATCCGTTCGTGTTGGAAGTGGATGCATCAGAAATAGCTACGGGGGCAATCCTTTCTCAGAGACAGGGACCCAAGGCCATCTTACACCCAGTTGCATTTGCTTCTCGGAAACTCAGTGCGGCAGAATTAAATTATGACGTAGGTGACAGGGAACTGTTGGCCATAAAATTTGCCCTGGAAGAATGGAGGTACTTACTTGAGGGGGCACTCCATCCGGTGATGATTTTCACCGATCACAAGAATCTTGAGTACCTCCGAACAGCAAAACGCCTCAAACCCAGACAAGCTCGTTGGGCCCTGTTCTTTTCGCGCTTCAATTTCCACATCTCTTACAGACCTGGCAAAAAGAATGGAAAAGCGGACGCTCTCTCCCGAATGTTCTCAGCAGAACTCCAGACCTCAGAACCCAGTACAATTCTAGCACCTCACAACTTTCTTGGATTGACACAGACAGACCTGATATCTTCGATCAAGAGATCATCCAATACATGTACCGATCCAGAGGTACAATCCCTAAGGAAAGATGAGGGTCTCTTTTGGGTCCGGGACAAAATTTTTGTGCCTCAACAAACCCGGTTAACCGCTCTCAAGATGTGCCACGACCATAAATTGGCCGGCCACTTTGGGGTTAGGAAGACAGCTGACTTGATCTCCCGCTCCTTCTGGTGGCCGGGTTGGAGACGGGATTGCAGCGAGTATGTGGCCTCTTGTCTCCGTTGTCAACGCAGCAAAGGCCAGAACGCCAGATCCTGGGGCTTACTTAAACCACTCCCTATTCCGGAACGACCATGGTCCGACGTGTCCATGGATTTCATTGTGGATCTGCCAGCCTCAGAAGGCTTCACTACCATTTTTGTTGTGGTCGACCGTTTGTCCAAAATGGCCCACTTCCTACCCATGATCGGTACTCCCTCCGCAGCTGAAACAGCCAACGTTTTTCTGAAAGAGGTCATAAGGCTGCACGGGGTACCAAAGAATATAGTGTCTGACAGAGGCGTGCAATTCACATCCAAATTCTGGAGGGAACTTTGTAAGGCCCTGGATATTAGAGTATGCCTCTCATCAGCCTATCATCCGCAGAGCAATGGCCAAACGGAGAGGACAAATCAGACTTTGGAGCAGTATCTCCGTTGCTTTTGTTCAGGATCCCAGGATGATTGGTCAAAACTTCTTCCATATGCAGAATTCGCGTATAATAACTCAGTTCACGCGGCTACCAACCAGACGCCCTTTTGGGCCAACTGCGGGTTTCACCCCACGTTCCTGACTAAGGACATTCCTGAGGTAACAGTTCCTGCAGTACAGGACAGAATAATATCCTTACAAGCCAATTTTCAGGAGATTCAAAGCATGTTACGAAAAGCTCAGAGGATCTACAAGGAGCAGTATGACAGAGGCAGGAAGGAGAATCCAAAGTTTAACATAGGGGAAAAGGTTTGGTTGTCCACCTCCAACCTCAAGCTGCAGTTACCATCCCGAAAACTAGGACCTAAATTTATTGGTCCTTTCCCTATCAAGAGGATTATCAATCCCGTGGCCATGGAATTAGCCCTGCCCAAAACGTACAGGATCCACCCTGTCTTTCATGTATCTTTATTGAAGCCTGTTGCATCCAGTCCATTTCCAGAAAGAGGAGAGGTTCCTCCCCCACCAACCAGGGTGGACGGTGAGAACGAGTTTGAGGTGGAGGCTATCTTGGGTTGTAGAAGGAGAGGCAGACAACTACAATACCTGATCCAATGGAAGGGATACCCACCTGAAGACAATTCATGGGAACCTGCGAAGAACCTACATGCTCCTCGTTTGATTCAAACCTTTCATCAAGACCATCCGGAGTTGATGTCTAGTTTGGGCGTCCGGTGTCCGCCCTTAGGAGGGGGGCACTGTCACGGCAGGCAAGTCACCTCCGTCCGCCGGGCCGCTGGGCGCATGCGCGGGGGGTTGTTGCTGAGACGTGCACCCGTGCGCGGCCTGATGGTACGGCGCGCGCGGGTGCACGGCGGCCCGCGGGTGCGCGCCGTCGCCCGTGCGGGTGCCCGGTAGCGCGTCACGCTGACGCGCTCACTGGGAGGTACTTCAGACGACACCAGCACCCAGTCGGGTTGCTGGTTTGTCGTCAGCTTCCCCTGCCTGTGTTTGAAAACCTTGCTTACTGTTACCTGATTATACCGACCCTCTGCCTGGATATCTGACTACTCTACTTGCTGAATACCCTGACCCTCTGCCTGGATACCTGACTACTCTACTTGCTGAATACCCTGACCCTCTGCCTGGATACCTGACCACTCTTGCTTGCTGGATACCCTGACCCTCTGCCTGGATACCCGACCACTCTTGCTTGTAGATACCCTGATTCTCTGCCTGGATATAGACCACCTCTTGCTGCTGACATCCTGACCTCTGGCCTGTTTAAGGATCACTCCAGACCTGTTGGACTTCCTGTCCTTTGCCTGTGCTTCCAACCATACCTTCCACGGGGCTGCCACCCCCTTGATCCCCTCAGTTCCAAGGACGTCCTTGCCATCAGCTTGTTATCTCTTAACCTCTTCCCTTGCACCCTCAGGCACTTCCTCAGAAGACTCTCCGTTCAAGTCATCCTACAGCTTACCGGAGACCCGTGCCTCTGCGTGCTTCCGATCCCCTGTCTCACTCTCGGGGGTTCGGGTGCGCGTGGTCGTAAGGGCAAGCCGCTCTCGGCATCTCGGCCTTGGTGAGTATTGGCCTGACAAAGGGTAACTTCTGGGTATTGGGCCATAAAACTTGCCAGGTGTCTGATAATCTCTGAGTTATACAGTGGGGGTATATAAATGCTAGCAAGAATACATTTTAGGCCTGTAATTGTGCATAAAAGAAAGACATATCTCCCAGCCGGGTCAATGCGTTTTCTAATGCAATTGAATTGAACATCCCTCCTGACCAGTATACTTGCTCCCCTGGAGTAAGTGGAGTGGGTTGCATGAAACTGGTTTGTGTATAATCGTGGGCTAAAACTGGGAGGGGGGTCTGCAGAGAAATGGGACTCCTGTAAGCAGACCACCCCCGCATTCAGCGACTTGAGATGTCTAAGGACCGCCACTCGCTTCCTTGGATTTCCCAGTCCTCCGACATTCCAAGTCACAATGGTCAATTTAGTCATCCCCATCTTGTTTCAGAGTCATTGACCAGGCCAGCATAACTCTCATCAGACCTCTTAGGTTATACAATATCATAGCATCTAGGAGGAGGGAGAAACCCCCACTCCCCATATCATACTTGATTTCTCCTTTCTGAAAATATTTAGGTATCTGTAGACATGAGATCATGTTGCAAGGCAAAGAAAAATATTCTAGCAGGTTAGTGTATAAGTACAGCAGGCAGTAAATTTTTGGCTTAATGCATGTTGCTCTGTATGGCATAATTCTAAAGGTCAGCAGTTCGCACAGCCACACAGTCTTAACTTTTCCCACACAACAGGTGTGGGGGGGGGTAAAAGCCTTGAAAACTCCTAGTTAACCAGTAGGCTAGTTCTCGTAGGGGTTTCACAGCTACGGTAGGCATGTATTTCTTCCTTAGTTGTAATCAAAAATGTGGAAAAAAAGCAAGGGAAAAAACAGGGGGGGAGGGTGAAACAAACAAACAGTGCTCCTCTGCCGCCTGATCATCGGATATGACTATAGAGACTGTCCACCGCAATCAGCACACTTAAAACTTAAAACCTCCTCACGGCCCAGGCATCCATCCCAGCAAAAACAGACCGGGTCTTGTCAGGAAATTGCATATCAAGGACTTAGCATTTAAGCAGGGACATCTCTTTGTGGTCTGGCAGCTTTAAGGACCCTATCTTCACGATCTAGCCATTGAGCCACCATGTCCGGGCGTTCAAAAAAGCGAGTTTCCCCGAGTGCAACCACACGGAGGCGGGCAGGATATAGCATCGCATATGGCAAGTTAAGGTCTCTTAAGGTCTCTTAATCTTCGTTTAACATCCATGAACTTTGCTCGCTGCTTCTGGAGTTCAGCCGAGAAATCCGGAAACAGGGAGATTTTGGAGTTTTCAATATTCAGCTTACCTCCCATGGTTCTGGCTTTAGCAAGAATGGCATCTCTGTCTTTGTAGTTTAAGAGCTTAAACAGAAAAGCACGAGGGTGATTGCCAGGGGGTAGTGGGCGAGATGGCACTCTGTGTGCTCTCTCAACCGCAAATAGTGGAGAGAAAGCTTCTTTTCCAAATGTGGTGAGGAGCCATTGTTCTATGAAAGTGACCGGATCTTTACCTTCTATCCTTTCTGGGAATCCTAAGGCGCGGACATTGTTGCGGCGCATGCGATTTTCCAAATCATCTAAGCGTGCTGCATGCTGATCTGTAAGATGGCAGTTATACTTTAAATCCCTCTGCATGGGTACTAGATCATCTTCAATTACACTGACCCTGCTCTCTATTGCAGCTGTGCGCTCTCTTAGCTTTTGCATGTCCTGTCTCACAAAGGATATCTCAGCTTTGACACCTTTAACTTCATCAGTCAGGGTTGAGATGGGCCTGTTGCATATAGTTACTGCTGAGAGTATATCTCTGAGAGTGGGTTCAGCATTATCCGGGGGCAGGATTGATGGCTGAGTGCCCTGATGGGAATGTGTAACTGTACTCACTGCGGCCCAGTCAGAAGGGGATCCAGTGCCATCCTCCAGTGGAATAGTATTATCCATCTCCAGCTGACTTCCTTCTTCTTCACTAATGTCAGATGTGGGTGATGGTAGTTCTTTTGATGTTTTATTGCCAAACAGGAGCTTTTGGGCAGCCTCCTTGTATTTCTCCTTTTGGGATCTCTGTGGCAGAGCGCCATCTTGGGCCTGAGCTGCGGGCGGGCCGCCACCATCCTTGCCCCGTTTTGGCATGTTCTGCAGCCGCAAATCGATCGGGTGAGCGGGTCGTCTGCGGCCTGGACAGTGTGTGGTTCCGATCAGGGGTGTCAGCGGGTTGGATGAGTGATCCAGAGGATAAATTGCAAGGATTTTTGGCGGAGCTGAGGAGAAGTGCGTCCTGCTACATGCGCTGCCTGGCCACGCCCCATGAATACATTTCTGCCTTAAAACACAACACTCTTGCTAAATTTACCAACGCCTGGAAGTTTTGGTTGAAATCCTAAGTGTGAGTAAGTAATGTAATTCCTTCCTTGGTTTCTCCTCTGAGTTCTACCTTGCTTGGACTAACAGACTGTACACCACTGTTTACTTCTAGATGTATACATGTACACATGTTATGTGTACAACAATATGTTTCCTTCCTTGTACAGTATATGAAAAAATTTAATAAAAATGATTTTGGAAAAAATAAACATCATCCATCATACTAGAACGTCTTCTCTGCTCCTTGCCCTGGATGCAGAGAAGGCATTTGATAGGGTACACTGGACATCTCTGCTCAATACTAGATACATTTGGCTTTCAAAATCAGCATAAAATCAGCATATTTGCTGATGATGTAATCCTAATTCCAACTGATCCATCAAATTCCCTGGCTGAGGTACAACAAACTTTAAATTGGCTCAGCAAAATCTTATACTATAAGGTTAATGAAACAAAATCCTCTATCCTAGAGATGGGATTAGACGGTACCACTACAAACTTACTCCAGCAACAATTCCCATACACATGGGCCAAATCAAGCTTATCCTACCTTGATATTCAATTACCAAGGTCAGTTAGGAACCTTTTTTATGTACCCTTTCATACTAAAATACAACAAGATTTACAGTATCTCACAAAAGTGAGTACACCCTCACATTTTTGTAAATATTTTATTATATCTTCTCATGTGAAAACACTGAATAAATTACACTTTGCTACAATGTAAAGTAGTGAGTGTACAGCTTGTATAACAGTGTAAATTTGCTGTCCCCTCAAAATAACTCAACACACAGCCATTAATGTCTAAATCACTGGCAACAAAAGTGAGTACACCCCTAAGTGAAAATGTCCAAATTGGGGCCAAAGTGTCAATATTTTGAATGGCCACCATTATTTTCCAGCACTGCCTTAACCCTCTTTTGCATAGAGTTCACCAGAGCTTCACAGGTTGCCACTGGAGTCCTCTTCCACTCCTCTATGATGACATCACAGAGTGTGTAAATGTTAGAGACCTTGCGCTCCTCCACCTTCCATTTGAGGATGTCCCACAGATGCTCAATAGGGTTTAGATCTGGAGACATGCTTGGACAGTCCATCACCTTTACCCTCAGCTTCTTTAGGAAGGCAGTGGTCATCTTGGAGGTGTGTTTAGGGTCGTTATCATGTTGGAAAACTGCACTGTGGCCCAGTCTCCGAAGGGAGGGGATCATGCTCTTCTTCAGTATGTCCCACACATGTTGGCATTCATGGTTCCCTCAATGAACTGTAACTCCCCAGTGCTGGCATCACTCATGCAGCCCCAGACCATGACACTCCCACCACCATGCTTGACTGTAGGCAAGACACACTTGTCTTTGTACTCCTCACCTGGTTGCCGCCACACATGCTTGACACCATCTGAACCAAATAAGTTTATCTTGGTCTCATCAGACCATAGGACATGGTTCCAGTAATCCATGTCCTTAGTCTGCTTGTCTTCAGCAAACTGTTTGCGGGCTTTTTTGTGCATCATCTTTAGAAGAGACTTCTTTCTGGGATGACAGCTATGCAAACCAATTTGATGCAGTGTGCGGTGTATGGTCTGAGCACTGACAGGCTGACCCCACACCCCTGCAACCTCTGCAGCAATGCTGGCAGCACTTATACATCTATTTCCCAAAGACAACCTCTGGATATGACGCTGAGCACATGCACTCAACTTCTTTGGTTGACCATGGCGAGGCCTGTTCTGAGTGGAACCTGTCCTGGTAAACCACTGTATGGTCTTGGCCACCGTGCTGCAGCTCAGTTTCAGGGTCTTGGCAATCTTCTTATAGGCTAGGCCATCTTTATGGAGAGCAACAATTCTTTTTTTCAGATCCTCAGAGAGTTCTTTGCCATGAGGTGCCATGTTGAACTTCTAGTGACCAGTATGAGAGAGTGAGAGTGATAACACCACATTTAACACATCTGCTCCCCATTCACACCTGAGACCTTGTAACCCTAAAAAATCACATGACACTGGGGAGGGAAAATGGCTAATTGGGCCCAATTTGGACATTTTCACTTAGGGGTTTGCTCATTTTTGTTGCCAGCGGTTTAGACATTAATAGCTGTGTGTTGAGTTATTTTTAGGGGACAGCAAATTTACACCTTTATACAAGTGTACACTCACTACTTTACATTGTAGCAAAGTGTCATTTTTTCAGTGTTGTCACATGAGAAGATATAATAAAATATTTACAAAAATGTGAGGGGTGTACTCATGTACTCATGTACTTTTGTGAGATACTGTAAATAAGTTATCTACATATTAATTCTCCTGGGTAGGCAGATTGGCCACATTTACGATTATGCACCTTCCCCAGCGTTTGTATCTCTTTAGGACTCTCCCTATCCCAATTCCATCTAGCTACTTTAAATTCTTACAATCTATTCTATCTAGTTTTATGTGGCAAGGGAAAAGACCCAGGTGCGCTCATAGGAAGTTAATAAGACATTGCTCCGTAGGAGATATGGGATATGTTGATTATGTTGATTTTTCTGACTACTACTTACCCAGTGTTCTTATACAAATTAAAGAATGGTTCCTACCCTCTCTAGAAACACTATCGGGTGCCATAGAGGCATCTTACACTCCCAGACATTCTCTACTGCCATGGCTACTCAATACACACATGCAGGCTCATATCTCTTCCTTTATCTCCCCACCTATGTCAACTTCAATTAAGGCTTGACAAAAACTAGTTAAATCAGCACATATTCATCCTAATGTCTCACACATTAAAATCTCAATACCCTTGAACATTTCATAGAGGACTCGTTCTTCACTGCTTGGTCTTCTAAGGGCATCAAATACGTTGATGACCTATTTGTTACTGACACTCCGAAATCTTTTCAGAAGCTCCAGAACTAATATCAGATAGAAAACAAAGATTTATTTCTCCATATTCGTATGGTCCACTGCCTATCTCATAAACCCACTTGGCCTTGTAATCCTTCTTGACTGGCGTGGAAATATTTTCACTCACCGTCACTATCCAAGAAAGGTTTCTCACTTTTCTATAACCACTCCGAAAGAAATCCCAGTTTGTCAAAAACTGTTCTCTCAGATGATGCGAAACTGACTTGGGTCATACATATAATGATTCACAATGGATAAAGGCATGTAGGGTAACACGTGGTTCTACACTATGGGAATTGTCACAAAAACTCATCTTAAGATGGTATCAAACACCAGATACATTTTCCCATTTCAAATGGCAAATGTCCGACAGGTGTTGGAGAGAATGTGGCCAAAGCGGAGACTTACTCCATACATTCTGGAGCTGCCTTAAACTACACTCCTTTTGGGTAGACATATTTAACTTTATATCCCCTATTTCCCAGGTCCATATTCCTCCCTCCCCGGGATTGGCATTATTGAATTTGAATATAGATTTCCTGCCACCTAGCTTCCAGCACACAATTATACATATTCTGCTTGCAGCAAAACCTACCATTGGTAGACACTGCAAATCCTCTTCACCTCCTACAATGCTAAAGACTACTGACTTAACTCACTTGTACTACTCCTACGAACACATGATGGCTGCAAGGATGGGGGCACTACACCATACAACCAAACTATGGCAACCGTGACAAACCTGGAGGTCTAGAATGACCTGATACTCCTTATCCGGCTTAGCCAGATCGCAGTATTCTTTAATGTAAATTTTCTTTGTACACTTACTATCTAGGATGGTTCTTTATTTCCTATTAAGACCCACTGTATATTCTTGATTGTGCCACTACTTGTATTTCATACGCTAAATGTAGCAATGTACGTTATATTCAACATGTTTGTAATTTCTGGACATATGCAGTTATACAGCAATAACAATTATTGAAATGAAAAAGTTCAGTTAATGGTCTAACAAGTATACCTCAAAGTTCTCTTAGAACTCTGAGATGAATGCCCCCAGGGATCATTGCTTTATTAAGCTTTAACTAAGCCAGTTTCTTTTCTACCAATATGATTCCCCAACTTGTTGTTAGTACAATTTATTTCTGAAAAGACTGAACAGAAGTAATTGCTCAAATGGGTTGCTACATCCAGGTCTCCCTCAGCATGAGGGAGTATACACAAATGGCAAGAACCTAGCTAACAAAATGGAGGAACTGGAGCTGCTATGACACGAGGAGGACTAAGGCTGCATACACACAATTGTATTTTCCAATGGGAATTGTGTGATGATAGGCTGTTAGTGGAAAATCTGACCATTTGTATGCTCCATCGGACAATTGTTGTCGGATTTTCCACAGACAAATGTTGGATGGCAGGCTTTAAAATTTTTTGCGAACAAATGTCTGTTGTTGGGTTTTCCGAGCGTGTGTACACATATCCGTCAGACTAAAGTCAAAAGTACAAACACGCATGCTTGGTAGCAAGGATGAGCTGGAAGCGGTCAGTCTTGTAAACTAGCATTCGTAATGGAGAATTAACATTCATGACATGGCAAATTATGAAATCTCGAAATGCAGCGCACAATCTCTTCTTCTTTATTTAATGGGATAATAATGAAGCTGCTTTGCTATTGATACTGATGGAGTTATGGCAAATGTATTTTAAAAGGCTTTTATTTTCTAGTGATATAAAGAATAATATTATTATGCTTTTTTTTTCTTTCTTTTTGGCAAGATACAGTACCACAACACCATTATCCCATAGTTTTTAAGATCAAAGATACAACCATGTTGGTGTTCCTTGTCAATTTTATATTGTATTATTTTAAATGTAACTGCCTACTCCCAAACTGTCATTTAAGTAAAACACATAGCCAAGTATTATTCTACACAATTTTTTTATTGTGCATTAAAAAAAAGAAAACAAATAAATTTAGACATGCTATCTGCCAATAGAAAGTAATCAAAAAGTGCATTCTATGCATCCAAAAATATAGAAAATATACCAAATCAAATCATTATTCAACCAAAAAATAAAATAAAAGCCTCATGCATGTGTCCTGCTTCTTAATATAGGGGGTCAACAATGCCAAGAGTTGCTGAAAGCAGGGGTCTGTCATCCAGAGATAATTCCGAAAATCATCCGGATTATTCTCCTGGAGCTCCCGCAGCAAAGGCATATGACTTAATTGGTTACAATTGATAAAGAAACCAATTTTTGGTCCAAGAAATCCTCCTCCTTCTGTTCCTGGACTGTACTTGGGTCAAAGCAATAACTCCAAGGCCAATAATAAATAACACGTTATCTCCTCCGATTCTGCAACATGTCTGGTTGACGAACGGCCGTTCAGAAACGAACTGAAAAGCGTGAAATGAAAAGCGCAAATCAACACTCACCAAACCTCTTCTAACATGCAATTAGCAGAAGGAGCCCAAAGGGAGGCGCTAAAGAGCTGAAAAACCACATAATACGTCACTACATTTGTGTTTGTTGGCTGACAATTCCTTGCCGTTTGTATGCAAAATCCAGCCACACGCCTTTGGACAAAAGTCCCAGGTTTTGTCTGCATGACAATCTGATCGTGTGCACGAGGCTTAATGCCCTGTACACATGGTCGGACATTGTTCGGACATTCCGACAACAAAATCTATTGGGTTTTTTTTTCCGATGGATGTTGGCTCAAAACTTGTCTTGCATACATATGGTCACACAAAGTTCTCAGAATTTCCAAACATCAAGAACGCAGTGACGTACACCACATACGACGAGACTATAAAAGGGCAGTTCAATACAAAGTGCACCACCCTTTGGCCTCCTTTTGCTAATCTCGTGTTAGTAAAAGTTTGGTGAGAGACAATCCGCGCTTTTCAGCCTCGTGGTTTTCAGAATATTTTCTGGTGTTCAGTTTTTGCTTGTGGGTTGGTATCTGTTCTTCAGTGTGTGCAGTGAGTTCCCATTGGTTTATTCAGTGTGTTCTTGTCCACTCGTTGCTGTTTTTCAGGTCGCTCTTCACAGGCCTTGCTGTTCTTCAGTGCGTTCTGTTACTTCGTTCTGACCAGCCGACCGTTTTATAGCCATGTTGCGTGTACATACTCATCGAAGAGTTCGTGCTGTGCAGGGGCTTGGTGTTGGAGTACTCACTTTGACACAAGCTCAGTTCATGAACAGGGCGAGGAGGAGTTCATGGACCAAGAATTGGTTGCTCCAGCATGACCAATTCTGTCACATGCCTTTGCTCCGTCAGATCCGTGAGAATAATCCTGAGGATTTCAGGAACTTTCTCCGGATGACCGACCCCGTATTTCACCATTTGTTGGCTTTACTGACCCCTTATATCAGCAGGCAGGATACCTGCATGAGGCAAGCCATCACTGTGGAGCAGAGGCTGGTCGCCACGTTGCGGTACTTGGCGACGGGGAAAAGCCTGCAGGACCTCAAGTTCTCGACAGGCATCTCCCCCCAGGCTCTCGGGATCATTATCCCAGAGACCTGTTCTGCCATCATCCAGGTCCTGCAGAAAGACTTTATTAAGGTAAGATTTTTATCCTTTAACATCACATTTTATTGTATTTAATGTTTACTAATGTATTGTATTTCTTTCCTTATTCCCTAATTACCATGATTGTAATATGCTGTGAATGTCCCCTTTGTCCTCATGCATGCTGGAATTTTTGACTTTTTTTTTGTCCTTCATGCATATTTGCCTTCACTTACCTCCCCAACATGCTCACCTGGGCCCATATCCACCTCGTCTAGTCACTTAACAATGTATTTTGTCAGCTCCATAGTAGTGCTTTACCCTAAACATTCCCTAAAATGTGTATAAATGTTATTTGTGCTTTAAATTCAGGCAGAGTGCCAGAGGCTTTTTTTGGGGGGGTCCCAAAATCATTTGGAACCCCCCTCCCCCCAACTGCTAAGTCAGCTGATACCAATCCTCTATCTGCTGACTTTGCCAAACCCATACACACTATACCTACCTCTTTTGTGGTCAGATTTATGGATGAATTCCCCAAAGCATGTAGTGCAAGGGCCTGCATGAATATTTTCAAATGGCAATGTTTAAAGTTTGTGTATCCTATTATCTTGATAGGTAATTGCAGAATGTAAAAATGTGCTAAAATATGTACAGTGTGTATTTATATCTTTGTATTATGACACTTCTTACCTGTCCAGTGGGCTGCCAATAGTGTAAAGTAAGGAGGGGCTGGCCAAAGTAATACACATTATTTATGCATTCAGCTCTCAATGAAATGTAGAGGGTTACCTGCCCAAAACATCTCCCCCACCTAAAACTTTTTCAATGGGCCATGAGAGGGGGTGAGGAATCTGATAGGTGGACCTTATACTTTTGTCTTTAAATACTCCCTAAAATAAATGTTATACTGATGTTGGCCAAGAATGTGTCTAATTTGCTCTCAATGTTTTTGTGCAAAATTACTAATTTTTTTTCTTGTTTGACTCCACAGTTTCCTTCCACGCCACAGGAATGGCAGACTGTGGTCTCCCACTTTGCCCAGTGGTGGGACTTTCCCAACTGTGGAGGGGAAATTGATGGGAAACATGTTCACATCGTCCCACCCCCCCAACTCAGGGTCATACTATTATTATTACAAGGGGTTCAATAGTATTGTGATGTTGGCGGTGGTGTCGGCTACTTACGAGTTCCTGTATGTGGATGTGGGGAAGAATGGCCGGATGTCGGATGGTGGAGTCATTGCCCTCACGGAGTTCTACAGGTGTCTCCAGAATGGCAGCTTGGGCTTGCCACCTCCAGAAGACAATGTGGAAGGACTCCCATTCATCTTTGTTGCGGATAAAGCATTTGCACTGGGGGGACCATCTTATGCGGCTATTCCCTATGAGGACCCTCACCCCGGACCAGAGGGTTATTAATTACCGGCTGTCCAGAGCCAGAAGAGTGGTGGAGAACATGTTTGGAATAATGGCCAGCCAGTTCCACTTATTTCTTACACCCATACACATGGCGGAATATAAACTCAGTCACATCATCCTGGCTTGCTGTATTCTCCACAACTTTTTAAGGAGAAATTCTCTAAACTATTCTGCCTCAGTTGGGCCTGAGTCCGGAATTCCTAATGAACAAACGCTGACGGCGCTTGAAACTGGCCGTCCTGGCTTGCCCCCCCAAAGTGCCCGTGAGGTCCGTCTAAGATACATGGAATACTTTGCGGGTAGTGGGGCCATCAATATGCCAGACAATGTCTGAGACATTTTTGAATAAAAGATATCTTTCAAACTTAAGAAATATTTTATTTTATTTCCTGGGTGGTTTTCTTTTAGCTGTCTCTTCGTTTTTCTTTTAATGGTATTATTTAGTTGGCCTTTTGATTCAACAGTGCAAACAAAATTTATTTTAGACATGAGGTGACAATCTCTTATTCGGCTAATATTATAAAAGTATGTTGGAGGTCTGCTACACACACCTTGGTTTTGTTGTTAATGTATGTAATACATTACTGACAAAAATCTTCATCATTTTCAGCACCATGACCGAAATTTGGGGAGTCCTGGCGTGATTGTGTAAAATTATAAAGCACCGTGGGTGTTATTTACTAAAGGAAAATACACTTTGCACTAAAAGTGCTCTTGAAATTTCTACAAAATAGCCTTTAATAGGTAAAGCAGGCATGTTTAAAACCATAAAACAATACACAACTCTGGAACTTACAAAGTTCAACTTATAGAAAGTGAAGGCAATATCAGACATGAGTATTTATAAACTGTGTTTGATATTGCATTCAGCAGATGGGGTAGTGTCACCCCTTCCTCTCAGCTACTTCATAATTGAGGAAGGGGTTGCACCCACAAAATGCGTACATTGATCTCCCGTGATGGCAGCTAGCACATGTTGACACACTGTGTGCATCTTCAAAATTTGGCTTTTCTAATATGTCAAAAATTAGTCATAAAAAAAAAAATAAACCTGCAATAAGTTAGGGATTTCTGGGTGTTTTATATTCTCCCTAAAACATCAATGATGTTCTTCATTTTGTTTTGAACATCATTGATGTTTTTCTTTAGGGTTTCTAAATCCCTGTTACACCCCATGATCTCCCCGGTGAGGATCTGGGCACTTTCACCTGTGAAATTACATTCCTCTTCCACAACATCACGATTACCTAAAACAAAAAAAAAACAAAAAAGCACACCATGTATTATAAATATGCAGGTATCCATCTCTTACCTGAGGCTGTGGTCGCAGACACTCACCTATTGTGGTGACAATTTCTATAACGTCTCCCTCCTCCTCCTCTGGTTGGGTTTGGGGGATTTCCCTTTCTTCCTGAGGTGGGGAGTCCCTGGTCTCCTCTGATGAGTGGTGTCCTCCGAGTCTTTTCTCTCCTATGTGAAAAAAATGGGTATATTTAGCACAGATATTTGAGGCCAGAAATAGGAATATGAAACATTGCTTGGAAGTGGGGTACAATTGTCTCTTTTGGCAGAGTTCCAAGATGAAGAAATATGTTTGTCCTTTGTCAAGCTTGAATACTTACCTGTTTTGTACAAGCTTCACAGATGGAGACACCCCTATAGTATACACTGGAGCACCTGTGTGGACCCCCTAATAAAAAGGGTGTTCTGGTGTCCCACACTAGTGCTCCTGTGTCCAGATGCGTAAACAGCTGCTGAGTGTCCTCTCCTTACACAGTATCTAGTTTGCATTTCATTCTAGTTACAAACCCATAAAGACAACCAACTTATTTTAAGAGAAGTAGACTAGAAAAAATGTATTGAACTGCATCTGGCCAAAACATTTCGCCATGATCTTGGCCTTTTTGACATTTGGGTTTGGATAAGGTCCATGCTTCCCATCATAGTCGGCCCTTTTCAATATGTCCACCATCTCCACCATCTCAACAAAGGCCATATTTGAGGCCTTAAATCTTCTCCTGCGGGATCGTGACATTTCTGGCTCCGGGATTTCCTCCTCCTCCTTGTTGCTGGAATTATCACCTGTTGTGTCTCCACCATGTGCTCTTCTCCACTGCGCCGAAAGTGAAGGGGCGGGGAATAGACTAGAAAGAACGTCAGGGGAGGGCGGAGTTTCACGCATGTGCAGTGTATATAAAGCTTAACACACGTGCGTCTTACGTATGATCTGTGAACGGAGGAAGGAGTATCGGAAGCAACGATCGTGATAAAGAAGGTAACATTTTAACTTGGGCCTATACTGCTTATAGATTGAGGCCTATATTGGGACAAGATTAGGAGACTTTAGCCTGACATTAGGGTTTGTCTTATGTATTGCAGATAAAATGGATGGCTTCAATGACCACAACTTCCTCCCCCTGTTCATAGACAAATACAGGGAGCTGCCCTGTCTGTGACAGGTGACACACCCGCATTATAATCATAAACAAAAGAGGCAGGCAGCGCTGGAGAAACTGCTGGAGTTGGTGAAGCCGGTGGTCCCCACAGCAACCATCCCCTATTTAAAAGCCAAAATTGGTGGCCTGAGGAGCACTTATCTTAGAGAGCGCAAGAAGGTCCAGGATTCCCAGAGATCAGGAGCTTCAGCAGATGACGTTTATGTCCCCAGGCTGTGGTACTATGAGAGACTTTGTTTTCTGTCAGACCAGACTGAAGTCAGGGAATCCCTCTCAACCCTTCCTTCCACTCTTCCTTCCACCCTATCTTCCACCCCAGCTGAGGCTTCCGAGGTCCAACCTGGGACTTCCAGCCAGGAAGAAGTGGAGGAGCCCAGCTTGATCCAGGTATAGCATTGTTCTACAGATTTCTGGTCAATAAATAAATGATGTTTACTAGATTTTATTGTTCACTAATTGCTGATTTAAGAAAGTGTTTTACATATCAATAGACAGTAGTGGGCAAAAATAATTGGGACAAGAATGAAAAATGCCGGGCTTAGAATTATAGTCTTTTATATTTGTTAACATTCAATTTGCAACAGTCATGAGATGAAAATTGTGTGTGATTGATGAAGAAAAAACTAAAACTATGTCCCTTTTTCATACACAGGAAGACCTTAGCCAGGAGGAGGCTGTGGAATGTGGCAGCCAGGAGGAGGCAGGGGTTAGTGGCAGCCAGGAGAAGGCAGGGCCCAGTAGGAGCCTCACACAGTCCCAGGTCCCTTCCCTCCACCTTCCAACCAAAAGACCCAGGAAGAGGAGTAACATGGAGGAGTCAGCGCTCAGGCTGATTGGGGAGGCTTCTGCGGCCCTCAGAACCACCCCCACTTATGAAGAGGCCTTTGCCTGCATGGCTGCCACCAAACTGCAGGACATGGAGGAGGGCCAACACCTCATGTGTGAGGAAATCCTTTTTGAAACATTAACTAAGGGGGTGAGGGGCCAAATCTCACCCAATACCTACCTGTGTGAGTTGTATCCTCCTCCTCCTCCTGCCACACCTCCAACACCACAGCCACCGCCTGGAAGGGAGAGTGGAAGGAAGACAAGAAAGTGATGTCCTGGGTTCAGTCTGGTCTGACAAAAGATGCAGGCTCTTGTATGACCACAGCCTGGGGACATGTATGTCATCTGCTGCTGTTCATGATCTCTTGGACTTCTGGACCAGATTGTACTCCCTTATATATGGACTCCTCAGGCCACCAATTTTGCATTAAAATAGTTGATGTCTGCCCTGGGGGCCAAAGGCTTCACCAGTTTCTCCAGCGTTGCCTTCCCTCTTTCTTTGGTTATGACCCCTTAATAAAGGTATTTTTTTTAAAATAATACTCGCCTATGTGTTTTCCTTCAAAAAGAACAGTTTGTTTGTGAGTAGGCAGGTACATTTCAAAAATTCAATGTCAAAAATACAATGTAAAATTAACAAGAGACACCAAAACCAAGCAACCTCCTTGAGATGAAATAATACAAGATAATAATCGTGTTGTGGTAACTTGACACACAAAACACACCCAAAACAATTCTGGAGATCAAAAAATAAATAAAAAAAATAACAGGAGATCAGGATTTCAAAAAATAAAAACAAATAATACAAAATATAAAAACATTAAAAAAAATAAAATTTTAGGGAGATGTGACAAATAAAAATATTATATTCATGCAATCACAAGAAATAATAAAGAAAGAAGTGTGTGAGAAGTCTGTGTGAATATGAGCAGCAAAACAACTTCATTCTTCTAGCATTATAAAGAAGAAGAGAGTGCGTTGCATTAAACAATTTAAAACATTGCAGTGTGACGAAAGTGCTATATCCATTACGAAAGCTAATTTTAACAGACCGAGCAGTTCTGTCTCTAAATTTATTCTGAGCATGCGTGGCACTTTGTGCATTGGAATTGGCCACACACGATAGGAATTTACGTGAACAGATTTTGTTGTCAGAAAATTTTATAGCCAGCTCTCAAAGTTTGTGTGTCGGAAATTCCGATGGAAAAAGTCCGATGGAGCCCACACACGGTCGGAATTTCCAACAACAAGCTCCGATCGCACATTTTCCGTCGGAAATTCCGACCGTGTGTACAGGGTATTAGACTTTGTGGGAATAACAGAAATTTGGTTTGACAGCTCATACTACTAAAAATATTCAGTAGTATTCTTTGTATCGGAAGGACAGGGAAGGTAGAAGAGGGAAAGAGATGTGTCTATATATCAAAAACGATGTAAGGGTGGTAGAGGGGAGCGACATTGCGAATGGGACGAGTAGGGAGGTAGAATCTGTGTGGGTAGAACTCCAAAGAGAAGACGTAAGTTGGAGTATGTTCACAGGCCTCCCAACCTAAAGGAGGAGGAGGAGCTGGACTTCCTATTACAGTTGGAAATGGCAGCGAGGCAGGGAAATGTCATCACAATGGGGGACTTTAATTACCCATATATCAACTGGGCAGAGGGCACAGCTCACTCATTAAAGGCTCGTCATTTCATGAATGTCTTGCAAGACAACTCCATGGCTCAATTGGTGGATCCTCCAACTAGAAAGAATGCATTGCTAGATTCATTAATTACGAACGATCCAAGTCTGATCTCAGATGTCGCAGTACAGGACAACTTGAGATCTAGCGATCACAGGATGATCATATTTAGTGTAAATCATAGGAAAAGGAGGCATGATGGTAACACAGGAACTCTAAATTTCAAAAGAGCCAACTTTGCTGAACTGTGCTTAATACTACAAGACATCAGTTGGGACCTGATCCTAGAAACACTGAACACAGAGGAAAAATGGGAATGTTTTAGGAATATATTAAACAAAGATATCACACAGGCATTCCAATGGGGAATAAATATAGAAGTGTGAAGGTTAAATCTGGGTGGCTGACCGTAACGTAAAAATTTCTTATTAGAGAGAAAAAAGTGGCCTTTAACCAGTACCGGAGCAGCCGCCGCAGTTAAACTGCAGCAGGTTGGCTCAGCTGGGCAAATCGTCATTACCTTTTGGTGGCCGTGCCGATCAGATTTGCTTCAGAACCGATCATTCTCCAGGCCCAGGCCAATGATTTCTGGCCTGGACCTGCTGATTGGTCCAGGTGAATGAAAGTGATACCATCTCTCCTCGTGGAAGTCTTTTCGTTCCATAGAAAGGAGAGAAGACATCCAAACGTGAGTTGCACCAACACTACACTGACACAGTACACATAGGCACATATTTCACCCCCCGATCGCCCCCCGTTAACCCCTTCATCCCCTGTCACTGTGTCACCGAGTGCAGTGTTCATATTATTTTTTTATCACTGTACTGGTGTCATTAGTGACAATAATCACTGTTAGGGTACTTAGTGGTAGGCCCAGACCCCCCAACTCCCCTAATAAAGGTTTAACCCATTGATCACCCCCTGTCACCCCCTGTCACCAGTGATCACCATATTAGTGTCACGGGTGTCACGGGTGACGTTGGTTAGCTAGTTATTTTTTATAGCATCAGGGCACCCACCATATATTACCTAATAAAAGGTTTAACCCCCTGATCACTCAGCAGGTGATATCAGTTAGGTTTTAATATCAGATAGGGTCTGTGTCGCCCCAGGCAGTGTCAGATTAGTGCCATTAGCGCTAACACCCACGCACGCACCATACACCTCCCTTAGTAGTATAGTATCTAAACTGATCAATATCTGATCTGATCAGATCTATACTAACGTCCCCAATAGTTTAGGGTTCCCAAAAACGCAATGTTACTGTGATCAGCCCAGATACCTGCTAGCACCTGCATTTAGCCCCTCTGCCCAGCCCAGCCCAGCCCACCCAAGTGCAGTTTTAATCGATCACTGTCACGTACAAAACACTAAACACATAACTGCAGCATTCGCAGAGTCAGGCCTGATCCCTGTGAATTCTAACAGTTTTTTTGGTAGTGATTCAATCAGTCACTGACAGTCAGGTGTTTTTTTTTCATGTGAGTCTCACTACTGTACCAGTACGTTTAGAGGCCAAAATGTCTAATTGAAGGCAGAGTAGTGAAGAGGTCTGCACATTTCTGAGCATGACAGATTCAGGCTCAGAATACGATCCCACAGACAGTAGCGGCACCCTGACAGATAGCTCTGATGACGGAGTAGTGGTCCCTGCCAAAGTCAGGCATACCCGACCCCGTTCTTCTGCTGTCGTTGAGGTGCAAGAACCGCAGGGCTCTCGTATGGGGTAGAGAGCCAGTACTAGTGCCGCTCATCCTTCTGGTGAACTGCCAAGCACCAGTGGCCTAGTACATCCTGGCCGTACTTCCAGCACTGCAGTAACAGTTGGGGACGTGGTGAGTCCCATAACTGCAGTTCAAGCTGGTGAGGTGGCTAGCATGAGTAGTGTCCTGCATCCACCAAGAATAAGACAAACATGGGCCCATCGAGCCCATAGTGCCCTTCCTGCTTCATTTGCCAATTCGAATTGGGAGCCCACCACTTCTGCAGCAACCGTACCCTTTTCACAATCACTGGCCAACCCAGAATTCAGGTGGAAACAGTTGATTTTACGTCACTTGATTTTTATTCACTGTTTTTCACGGTAGATCTCTATAGATCTGTTGTGGACCAAAGCAATTTGTATGCTGGTCAATTCATCACTGCTAATCCCCAGTTGCCCCTTGCCAGAGATTGGAGACTTATTACAGTCTCAGAATTTAAGACCTTCCTGGACCTATCCCTCCTCATGGGCGTAGTCAAAAAAAGTGAGTTGCGGTCATGTTGGTCCACTGACCCAATTCACCTTATGCCCATGTTCTCTGCCTCCATGACCAGGACACGATACGAGCAGATCTTGCGGTTCATTCATTTCAATGATAATGAACTCTGTCGTCCTCAGGGTGACCCTGGATACGATCGGCTCCACAAAATTCGGCCTCTCATAAACCACTTCAACCAGCAGTTTGCAGCCTTGTTTACTCGATCAAGATGTCTGATTAAGCTTTCTGGCTGCTTGTCTATCAAATAGTATCTGTCTATCAAACAGCAAGCGTGCCAGATATGGGGTCAAGTTGAATAAGCTATGTGACAGGGCAACAGGCTATTCATATAGTTTTATTGTTTATGAGGGAAAAGATAGTCACGTGGAGAGAAAGACATCATCAGGGTATTCCCTGATGAAGTCACGTGACTGTGACGTCACGCGTAGGGATGGAAAGGCACTCAGACTAATGCTGGCAAATGAGCTGGTCGCTCGTGGAGTACGGTCCATTGTTTTTTATTGAATGTGAGTACCCTCACTGTTTACCACTAATAAAAGCAATTTGGTTTTAAAATACTACACAATCTTTTCTTTTCTAAATATTCTCCCTGCATCCACTGAGAGACAAAGACACGTCTAGATCCATACTGGTCCAGGATTATATTATAAGGAAGAAGCAATTATTACAGATTTATACACACATGCGGTTACCTCATTACCGCAAGGTAAGAGGCCATTCTCACTAGTGTGTGTCTTTGCATGAAGAGGAGATTATTATTATTTTCCTTGGCACCTTTTGTTTGCACCTTGATGTTCCTTGTACAAAGAAGAAAGAACTTTATTGCTGTTTTGCACAGTTTGCTTGCACTTTGTGCAGGAAGACTTTTGCTGGTTTTGCACAGTTTATTTTGTATTTTTGCACAGTTCATTTATATTCTTTTTGCACATATCCTATATATAGAAGAATTCTACAGGCGTAAAATTGGGATTTTACTCCTCACTACCTATTACAGTTACTGAGGCCCTGAAATGTCCAGATAGCACCCCCCCCAAAAAAATTACCCCATTTTGGAAAGAAGATACCCCAAGGTATTTGCTAAGAGGCATGGTGAGTATTTTGCAGCTCTCATTTGTTTTTGAAAATGAAGAAAGAAAAGAAAAATGTATTTCTTTTTTCAATTTTCAAAACTTTGTGACAAAATGCAAGATCTGCAAAATACTCAACATGCCTCTCAGCAAATAACTTGGGGTGTCTACTTTCCAAAATGGGGTCATTTGGGAGGGGGGTTGTGCTATCTGGTCATTCCATGGCCTCCAAAACTGTGATAGGCAGTGAGGAGTGAAATCAAAAATTTACGCCCTTAGAAAGCCTGAAGGATTGGTTTTCGGGGTCCTGTACGCAGTTAGACTGACAAATAGTCCCACACATGTGGTATACCTGTAGTCAGGAGAAACAGCAGAATATATTTTGAGGTGTTATTCCACATATAACCATGTCATGTTTGAACAATATATCATTTAGTGACAACTTTGCGCAAAAAAAAATTTTAATTTTCCCGACATTTGTGGCAAAATATAAAATATTCCATGGACTCAACATGCCTCTCAGCAAATATCTTGAAGTGTCTTCTTTCCAAAATAGGGTCATTTGGGGGGGAGGGGAGGGAGTTGTGCTATCTTGACATTTCATGGCCTCCGAAACTGTGATAAGTAGTGAGGAAGGGAAATCACCATTTTACGCCCTTAGAAAGCCTGAAGGTGATGATTGATTGGTTTTCGGGGTCCTGTACATGGCTAGGCTCCAAAAAAGTCTCACATGTGGAATCCCCGTACTTGTGAGAAGAAGCAGAATGTATTTTGAGGTGTAATTTCACATATGCCCACGGAATGTTTGAGCAATATATCATTTAGTGACAACTTTGTGCAGAAAATAAATAAATAAGGAAACTGTCATTTTCCTGCAACTTGTGGCAAAATATAAAATATTCCATGGACTCAACTTGCCTATCAGCAAATAGCTTGGGGTGTCTACTTTCCAAAATGGGGTCATTTGGGGGGGGTGCTATCTTGGCATTTTATGGCCTTAAAAACTGTGATAGGTAGTGAGGGGTGAAATAAAAAATGTACCCCCTTACAAATACTGAAGGCGGTGCTTGGTTTTCTGGGTCCTGTACATGGATAGGCTCCCAAAAAGTCTCACACATGAGGTATCCCCATACTCAGGAGAAGCAGCAGAATGTATTTTGGGGTGTAATTCACGGCGATGTGTGAGCAATATATCATTTAGTGACAACTTTGTGTAATTTTTATTTTTTTGTCAATTTTCAATCACTTGTGACAAAAAATAAAATATTCAATGGGCTCAACATGCCTCTCCGCAGTTTCCTTGGGTTGTCTACTTTCCAAAATGGGGTCATAAGGGGGGGGGGTTTACTGCCCTGCCATTTTTGCACCTCAAGAAATAAGATAGGCAGTCATAAACTAAAAGCTGCGTAAATTCCACAAAATGTACCCTAGTTTGTAGACGCTATAACTTTTGTGCAAACCAATAAATATATACGTATTGACATTTTTTTTTACCAAAGACATGTGGCAGAATACATTTTGGCCTAAATGTATGACTAAAATTGAGTTTTTTTAAAATAAAATATAAAATTTTTGGTCTTTTTCCATTTATATCGCAAAAAATAAAAATCGCAGAAGCAATCAAATACCATCAAAATAAAGCTCTGTTTGTGGGAAAAAAGACACAAATTTTGTTTGGGTACAGCATTCCATGACTGCGCAATTACCAGTTAAAGCAGCGCAGTGCAAAATTGTAAAAAGTGTTCTGGTCAGGAAGGGGTAAATCCTTCTGGGGCTGAAGTGGTTAAAAAATATAAAGCTGAGGGGGCATTGTCAGCATTCCAACACTACAAGGAATGCAATAGGAAGCATAAGAAGGCAATCAGGGTGGCTAAAAAAGACTACGAAAAACACATAGCAGAGAATAGTAAAAAAAATCCCAAGTAATTCTTTAGATATAATAACAGTAAAAAAAGCTAAATCAGAGCACATTGCCCACATAAAAGATGATGATGGGAGGATGGTTACAGATGACACAGAGAAGGCAACTGTACTAAATGCTTCCTTCTCCTCAGTTTTTACACAGGAAAAGGAGGGATGTATTGACCATGACAGTATTATACAGTATTATACGCTATACCCTCGTGGCTAACAGAGGCCAGAGTCAAGGAAAGACTAGATAAGCTTAACACAAATAAATCACCAGGACCATATGGCTTACACCTGAGCGTCCTCAAAGAACTCATTCGGGTTATAGCTAGAACATTGTTCCTAATCTTTACAGACAGCATACTGACAGGAATTGTACCAGCTGATTGGAGAAAAGCCAATGTGGTACCAATATTTAAAAAAGGGCATAGTTCTGGAGAACTACAGGCTGGTCAGCCTAACATCAATAGTAGGTATATTATTGGAGGGGATGATAAGGGACTATATCCAAGAATTTGCTGATGAAAACAGTATCATTAGTAATAATAAGCATGGGTTTACAAAGGGTCGTTCTTGCCAGACCAATTTGTTAACATTCTATGAGGAAGTGAGCTGCCAGCTAGATAGGGGGAGGCCTGTGGATGTGATGTATCTGGATTTTGCAAAAGCATTTGATACAGTTCCCCATAGTTGCTTGATCTACAGGCTGAGGCTTGCAGGCATGGACCATAAGGTTTGTTCTTGGATAGAAAACTGGTTACAGGGGCGCGGCGAAAGGGTAGTGATAAATAACATGTACATAGACTGGTCTGGAGTGGTAAGTGGGGTACCACAAGGTTTTGTCTTGGGACCAATTCTGTTTAATTTGTTCATAAATGACATAGAGGAAGGGATACATAGCGCAATCTCAGTTTTTGCAAACGATACAAAAATAAGCAGGGCAATAACTTCACATCAGGATACAGAAATGTTGCAGAAAGACCTGAACAAAATAATGGAGTTTGCAACTACATGGCAAATAAGGTTTAATGTGGAGAAATGTAAAATAATCCACTTGGGGGCTAAGAACATAAACGCAAACTACTCACTGGGGGGAGAACCATTGGGGGAGTCAAGGATGGAGAAAGGTCTGGGGGTCCTAGAGGAAGACAGTGCAATAGCATGCAAAGTCAAGCTGCAGCTACCAAAGCTCGCAGAATATTAGCATGCATAAAAAAGGGGATATACTCCAGAGTAGGGATGAGCTTCGAGTTCGAGTCAAACTCATGTTCGACTCGAACATCAGCTGTTCGCAAGTTTGCCGAACAGCAAACAATTTGGGGTGTTCGCAGCAAATTTGAATGCCGCGGAACAGCCTTTAAAAGTCTATGGGAGAAATCAAAAGTGATCATTTTAAAGGCTTATATGCAAGTTATTGTCATAAAATGTGTTTGGGAACCTGGGTCCTGCCCCAGGGGACATGGATCAATGCAAAAAAACGTTTTAAAAACAGCCGTTTTTTCAGGAGCAGTGATTTTAATAATGCTTAAAGTCAAACAATAAAAGTGTAATATCCCTTGAAATTTCGTACCTGGGGGGTGTCTATAGTATGCCTGTAAAGGGGTGCATGTTTCCCGTGTTTAGAACAGTCTGACAGCAAAATGACAAAGGAAAAAAAGTCATTTAAAACTACTGGCGGCTATTGCATTGCCAGGCCGACAATTCACATAAAAGTTCATTGATAAAAACCGCATGGGAATTCCCCACAGGGGAACCCCGAACCAAAATTTAAAAAAAAATGACATGGGGGTCCCCCTAAATTCCATACCAGGCCCTTCAGGTCTGGTATGGATATTAAGGGGAACCCCGGCCAAAATTTAAAAAAAAAATGACGTGGGGGGTCCCCCTAAATTTCATACCAGACCCTTCAGGTTGGATTTTAAGGGGAACCCCACGCCAAAATTGTAAAAAAAAATGGCGTGGGGTCCCCCCAAAAATCCATACCAGACCCTTATCTGAGCACGCAACCTGGCAGGCCCCAGGAAAAGAGGGGGGATGAGAGAGCGCCCCCCCTCCTGAACCGTACCAGGCCACATGCCCTCAACATTGGGAGGGTGCTTTGGGGTAGCCCCCCAAAACACCTTGTCCCCATGCTGATGAGGACAAGGGCCTCATGCCCACAACCCTGGCCAGTGGTTGTGGGGGTCTGGGACATGACGGGACTTCCCTGAGGCATTCCCTGTGATGTCACAGGGAAGTCCCATCATGTCACCGTGCGTCAGAGGGGGCGGGTTCACCGGGTGGCCCCGCCCCCGTTATTTAAGAACCGTCAGAAGAGGAGAAGCGTCACACAGCGGGAGCCTCCCTCCATGCCAGCATGGATGCAGAGCGGCCTGGAGAAGAAAATGAAGAAGAGAAGAAGAAAAGAAGAGAAGAAGATGAAGAAAAGAAGAAGATGAAGAGAAAAGCAGGAGCCTCCCCCATGCCATGGGTGCGGAGCGGCCCGAGGAGAAGAAGATAGCAGATGCCGCAGAGGAGATGCTGGACGAGAACACCGGAGGAAGAACCAGAAGAGCCAGAAGAACCAGAAGAAGAAGAAGAAGATGAAGGAAGATAGAAGAAAGAAGAAGCATTTAAATAAAGGAATTGTCAAAAACTGTCTCTTGTCATTTTTAACATTTTTGACAGTTTTTTAGTGAAATAGTAGGGGTACTTTTGTACCCCCTTACCATTTCACACAGGGGGGTGGGATCTGGGGGTCCCCTTGTTAAAGCGGGCTTCCAGATTCCGATAAGCCCCCCCGCTCGCAGACCCCCACAACCACCGGCCAGGGTTGTGGGGATGAGGCCCTTGTCCTCGTCAACATAGGGACAAGGTGTTTTGGGGCTACCCAAATGTTGAGGGCATATGGCCTGGTATGGTTCAGGGGGGGGCGCTCTCTCGTCCCCCCCTCTTTTCCTGCAGCCTGCCAGGTTGCATGCTCGGATAAGGGTCTGGTATGGATTTTTGGGGGGACCCCAAGCCGTTTTTTTTTTTTATTTTGGCGCGGGGTTCCCCTGTGGGGAATTCCCATGCCATTTTTATCAATGAACTTTTATGTGTATTGTTGGACCGGCAATGCAATAGCCGCAAGTAATTTTAAATGACTTTTTTCCTTTGAAATGTCATTTTGCTGTCAGACTGTTCTAAACATGGGAAACATGCGCCCCTTTACAGGCATACTATAGACATCCCCAAGCTATGAAATTTAAAGGGATATTACACTTTTATTGTTTGACTTTAAGCATTATTAAAATCACTGCTCCTGAAAAAACGGCCGTTTTTAAAACTTTTTTTGCATAGATCCATGTCCCATGGGGCAGGACCCAGGTCCCCCTCTTTTTATGACAATAACTTGCATATAAGCCTTTAAAATTAGAACTTTTGATTATTCATGTTCGTGTCCCATAGACTTTAACGGTGTTCGCGTGTTCGAACGAACTTTTTTCCTGTTCGCATGTTCTGGTGCGAACCGAACAGGGGGGTGTTCGGCTCATCGCTACTCCAGAGATAAAACTATAATCCTGCCACTTTATAAAACTCTGGTTCGGACACATCTGGAGTATTCCATCCAGTTCTGGTCATCAGTCCTCAGAAGGGATGTGCTGGAGCTAAAGAGAGTCCAAAAAAGGGAAACAAAATTAACCTCCCTGGCGGTATGATTATTTCGGATTTTAGGTGCTGAAAGCGGTACAATTATTTTGCATGGAAATTTGGCGTTTTATATTGTAGGCCTGTAATTCTTAACAATAACACACTTAAATCTGTCCAAACAATAGTCTAGTAGATATCCCGGGTATGATGAAGTTTGAAACACAAAAACATAAATTATAATATAATAAATAAATATAAATAATTAAAAAAATAATAATACAATAATAATAAAATAAATTTCCCCACGATTCACTATCGCTCAATTCTGCAAGTGTTCTAATTTACTATCGCTGTTTTCTAGCTGGTCTAAAGCCACTTTTGACATAAAGGGACACTTTTTGGTTGCTATGGACAATCTCCAGTTTCCAGGCAGAAAGAACAGTATATATAACATAAAACTGCATGCAGGGCATGGGCCAAAGCACTGGGGACAAAAGGGATGTGAAATAATTTCATACAGTACTGTAATCTGAGACTGTGTTACCTGATCTTATCTGAAACTACCTGTTAATTGACCCGGCTATCTGTTTATGACCAACCCAGCTATCTGCCTACATCTGACCTCCAGCTTGCCCTGACTATTCTCCTGTGTTATGCTTGGTACCTTTGCTGTCCATCTGATACCGATCACTGGCCTGTTTGACGAACCTTCTGCCTGATTCCTGATATCTGCCTACTTGCCTGCTGTGTTCCTGGTTTCGGTCCACCATCCAGCCTTCAGTCTGCTTACCTGCTGTTTGTTCCTGGTTCCAGTCCAGCATCCAGTCTCTGGTCTGCTCACCTGCTGTTGTTCCTGGTTCCAGTCCACCATCCAGCCTTCAGTCTGCTCACCTGCTGTTGTTCCTAGTTCCAGTCCACCATCCAGCCTTCAGTCTGCTAACCTGCTGTTTGTTCCTGGTTCCAGTCCAGCATCCAGTCTCTGGTCTGCTCACCTGCTGTTGTTTCTGGTTCCAGTCCAGCATCCAGTCTCCAGTATGCTCACCTGCTGTTGTTCCTGGTTCCCGTTCAGCATCCAGTCTCCAGTCTACTTGCCTGCTGTGTTCCTGGTTCCAGTCCTGCATTAAGTCTCCAGTCTACTTGCCTGCTGTGTTCCTGGCTCCAGTCCAGCATCCAGTCTCCAGTCTACTTGCCTGCAGTTGTTCCTGGTTCCAGTCCAGCACTCCAGTCTTCTGCCTACTCACCTGCTGTTGATCCTGCCAGGCACCGATACCGCTCCTCACTCCTGTGCTCTCTGTCCCTATTCCAGAGGGCCGTGAGTGGGTGCCTTAGGGGAGGTCTCTCTCTGCAGTTCGGGCCCAAAACCCACCAGGTACGTGAAAGTAATTATGTAATTATGTAACATAAGTAGGGATGGGCCGAATAACCCCCTGTTTGGTTCGCACCAGAACATGCGAACAGGCAAAAAAACACGTAAATGGGTAAAAGGGGTCACCTGTTTACATAAACGGGTGACCCTGCCCCCCCCTGACAACATGGGGAAAACCATAGGGAAGTCTCCGTGCGTCAGAGGGGGCAGGGTCACTGGGTGGCCCCGCCCTCCATTATATAAGAGCTGTCACCTGAACAGAAGCGTCACACAGTGGGAGACACCCATTGAGGCAGATCATCCGGAGGACGAAGCGGAGAAGAAGAAGCCGGAGGAAGATGCCGGACGAAAAGACCGGAGGAAGAAGCGGAGGAAGATAGGGGAAGAAGCGGGGGAAGAACAAGATGGAGGAAGAAGAAGAACACCAAAGGAAGACCAGAAGAAGATGGAAGAAGAAGCGGGGAAAGAAGAAGACATTAATAAAGGAATTGTCAAAAACCGTCTATTGTCTTTATTAACATTTTTGACACTTTTTTGTGAAATGGTAGGGGTACATTTGTACCCCATTACCAATTCACACAGGGGGGCCAGAATCTGGGGGTCCCCTAGTTAAAGGGGGCTTCCAGATTTCGATAAGCCCCCGCCCGCAGACCCCCACAACCACCGGGCAAGGGTTGTGGGGATGAGGCCCTTCTCCCCATCAACATGGGGACAAGGTGCTTCGGGGGCTACCCCAAAGCACCCTCCCAGAGTTGAGGGCATGTGGCCTGGTATGGTTCAGGAGGGGGGTTCTCTCTGGTCCCCCCTCTTTTCCTGCAGCCTGTCAGGTTGCATGCTCGGATAAGGGTCTGGTATGGATTTTTGGGGGAACCCCACACCATTTTTTTTTAAATTTTGGCACGAGGTTCCCCTTAAAATCCATACCAGACCCTTCAGGTCTGGTATGGATTTTGAGGGGGACCCCCATGCCATTTTTTTTAAATGTTGGTGTGGGGTTCCCCTTAATATCCATACCAGACCTGAAGGGCCTGGTATGGAATTTGGGGGGACCCCCATGCATTTTTTTTTTAATTTTGGTTCGGGGTTCCCCTGTGGGGGAATCCCATGCCATTTTTATCAATGAACTTTTATGTGACTGTTCTAAACACGGGAAACATGCACCACTTTACAGACATACTATAGACACCCCCCAGGTACGAAATTTAAAGGAATATTTCACTTTTATTGTTTCACTTTAAGCATTATTAAAATCACTGCTCTCGAAAAAACGTCCATTTTTAAAACTTTTTTTTGCATTGATACATGTCCCCTGGGGCAGGACCCAGGTCCCCAAATACTTTTTATGACAATAACTTGCATATTAACCTTTAAAATTAGCACTTTTTTAAAGTGTATTCCACAGCTTTCAAATTTGCCGCAAACACCCCAAATTGTTCGCTATCCGGCGAACAGGCGAACAGCCAATGTTTGAGTCAAACTCATATTCGACCCGAACATAAATCCCATCCCTAAACATAAGTATTGTGTCCAGTTTTCTTTTGAGTATTCCCATTGTATTTTTTCCTTCTATCACTAATGCACCTAAAAAAGGTTTTATCCCTTTTCTTAATAAATTTAGAAATGTCCTCCTCTTTCTGTGCTTTGGCAGTACTGATAATGTGTTTGCCACTTTCTGTCAATTTTTATACTCCTCTCTGTCAGCTACATCTCCTGTTTCCTTGAATCATCTATATGCTGATTTTTTTCTCCTTTACTATTCTACTTACCTCTTTAGTGAACCATATTGTTTTTTTTCTTCCGTTTATTCTTACTAACTTGTCTGACATACAGTATCTTGTTGCCTTATCTAGTTTTCTCCAGAATGGTAGACTTTTATGCCCCGTACACACGGTTGGACATGATCGGACTTTCCAACAACAAAATCCATGGATTTTTTCCGACGGATGTTGGCTAAAACTTGTTTTGCATACACATGGTCGCACAAAGTTGTCAGAATTTCCGAATGCCAAGAACATGGTCACGTACACCACGTACGACGAGACTATAAAAGGGCAGTTCAGTACCAAGCACGGCACCCTTTGGGCTCCTTTTGCTAATCTCGTGTTAGTAAAAATTTGGTGAGAGACGATTTGTGCTTTTTCAGACTCGTGGTTTTCAGTTCATTTTTCTGGTGTTCAGTTTGTGCTTGTGGGTTTGTATCTGTTCTTCAGTGCGTGCAGCGAATTACCATTGACTTGTCATTGTGTCCTTGTTCGTTCGTTACTGATTTTCAGGCCACTCTTCACAGGCCTTGCTGTTCTTCAGTGCATTCTGTTACTTCATTCTGAGCAGCCAACCATTTTCTAGCCATGTTGTGTGTATGCACCCATCGTAGAGTCCGTGTTGTGTGGGGGCTTGGTGTTGGGGTTCTTACTTTGACACAAGCCCAGTCCATGAACAGGGCAAGGAGGAGTTCATGGACCAAGAATTGGTTGCTCCAGCGTGACCAGTTCTGTGGTCTTTGCTCCGTGAGATCCGTGAGAATAATCCTGACGATTTCAGGAACTTTCTCCGGATGACGGACCCCGTATTTCACCATTTGTTGGTTTTTCTGACCCCTTATATTAGCAGGCAGAATACCTGCATGAGGCAAGCCATCGCTGCGGAGCAGAGGCTAATCGCCACCCTGCGGTACTTGGCGACGGGGAGAAGCCTGCAGGACCTTAAGTTCTCGACAGGCATCTCCCCCCAGGCTCTGGGGATCATTATCCCGGAGACCTGTTCTGCCATCATCCAGGTCCTAACATCACATTTTATTGTATAGAATGTTTGCTAATGTATTGTATTTCTTTCCTCATTCCCTAATTACCATGATTGTAATATACTGTGAATGTCCCCTTTGTCCCCATGCATGCTGGATTTTTAGGGGTTTTTTTGTCCTTCATACATATTTGCCTTCACTTACCTCCCCAGCATGCTCTCCTGGCCCTATATTCACCTCGTGTAGTCACTTAACAATGTATTTTTTCAGCTCCATAGTAGTGCTTTACCCTAAATACCCCCTAAAATGTGTAAATTTGTGATTTGTGCTTTAAATTCAGGCAGAGTGCCAGAGGTTTTTTTTTTTTTGGGGTCCCAAAAATATAAAAAAAACCACAAGATCAGGTGTTAAAAAAATCCCCAAAAAATTATTTAATCTAAAAACTTTAAAAAAAAGAAATTTTTTCAGTAGATGTGACAAATAAAAATATTATATTGATGAAATCACGATAAATAATAAAGAAAGAAGTTTGTGAGAACTCTGTGTGAATATCAGCAGCAAAACTACTTCATTCTTCTAGCATTATAAATATAAAGAGAGTGTGCTGCATTAAACAATTTAAAACATTGCAGCCTGATGAAAGTGCTATATCCATTCCGAATGCTAATTTTACCAGACCGAGCAGTTCCGTCTCGGAATTTATTCTGAGCATGCGTGCCACGTTGTGTGTTGGAATTGTCCACACACGGTCGGAATTGATGCGATCGGATTTGTCTGAAAATTTTATAGCCTGCTCTCAAACTTTGTGTGTCGGAAAATCCGATGGAAAAAGTCCTATGGAGCCCACACATGGTCGGAATTTCCAATAACAAGCTCTGATCGCACATTTTCCATCGGAAAATCTGACCGTGTGTACAGGGCATTACAGTGCCCACTGTTTACTGACTTCTGTCGTTTTACTCCAACCTTTTAATTCTTTTTTTTTAAATTTCCCCATTTCAGCAAAATTTGTTCTTTTGAAATCTAAAACTTTAGTTTTTGTATATGATTTTTCAGTTCTTGTTTTAATATAAATATAAAAGAAATTGAGGTAGACTTTGTCTGCTATTAAGTGGCCAACATCCCTTTAATGTTAATAGAAGTACAGATTTTCCCCTCAGGGTGGGACAGATTGTAAAACAGTATTTAAAATCACAGTATTTTAATAGTATCAAAAAAGTCTACAAAGAGTAATACAATATAAAAACATAGAATATTAGATCAACATAATTATGAGCAACATCACATGCAATTAAAAGGATAATAAGCATACATGATGTAAATAATAGTTACTGTTTGTATTTGTGGTTCCTACATGTTACGGAGTAATATAGACTTCTTCAAGGATAGTTTGATATGCAAAGGTGAGTAGCACTTATAATCCAAGAATACAAGAATACAAATGCAAAGGTAAGGCAAAGAGAATCAGATCGAAGAGGGCTTAGATGCAGAGCCACATATATGTACACCGGGACCAGAATGGCATCACTGCGGGCAAAAGGAAGTTTTGAAAGTAAATCACATTCTAATGTATATATATATATATATATATATATATATAGGAAAACACTGCACTAGCTACAATAAAGAGTAAAAGAGCAGCTTCATACAGTGTGACAAATACAGTAAACAAAATAGTAAAAAATGTAGTGCATAACCAATATACATGAATATCGTGATATTAATGTGAAAAAATGAAAATCCATATAAAAGTCAATCAACCAAATCAGTGTTGAGCAAAAATGGTTGCCTGTATCAAAAATGAAAAAGGCAAGTAGAATGTCCCACTGTGTCTAAACAGAAAAAACAGCCACCGAATGGTGTGAATCCCAAAATGATGGAATGCTATAGACACCCCCAGGTATGAAATTTAAAGCAATATTTCACTGTTATTGTTTCACTTTAAGCATTATTAAAATCACTGCTCCCAAAAAAAAACGGTGGTTTTTAAAACTTTTTTTGCATTGATACATGTCCCCTTGGGCAGGACCCAGGTCCCCAAACCCTTTTTATGATAATAACTTGCATATTAACCTTTAAAATTAGCACTTTTGATTTTTCATGTTTGTGTCCCATAGACTTTAACGGTGTTCGCGTGTTCACACACATTTTTTGTCTGTTCGCATGTTCTGCTGCAAACCGAACAGGGGGATGTTTGGCCCATCCCTAGATAACATAAATATATGACCTCCCATATAATAAAATATACATAGAGGAAACCCCACACAGATACATGATGAATACAAGGCATCCAATATATATATATTTTTTAAAACACACTTTTTTAAATTTTATTGCACTAAAACACACTATATTGTCCAAATGTTTGATGAAATAAAAAATATGATCTTATGCCGGATAACAAATACAACATGCTTTAAAATTGCGCACAAACATGCAGGGGCGACTGTCATGGAGCGTCCCACACTCCGCTTGAGTGCTTCCGTCAGTATATCGCTTCCTAAGTCCTGGAACACAAGTCCAATGGATCTGGCTATAGGAACCCCCAAGAACTAGACAACACCAGTCTTGGAGTACATCAGGACTAACCTTTTATTTGAGATCTCACACAAATATATACAGCAGGATGACTAAAACCTAACCTAATTAACATGAGCTAATTATCTAATCCTTTATCCAGCCTAGGTGACTAAGAGACATGACCTTTTAGAACAGACTTGTGGTCACCGAGCTTCACACAGTAGTATTCTCACAATAGCAGAAGCTAATTACAATTAACAACACAAACAGTGATCTCCCCCCTCCTCAGCCTAGTCATCAACAAACTATAGTAGGAGTAGACTGTCCCATTTTAAGCAATCAAAGACATACCCTCCAAGCCACCATTTCCCATATGGCATACACAGGGTCCCCAGAGTCTGTGTGTCCTGGGGGACAAGGACCTGAATCCAAAGTAATACCACCTCAAGGGTCCCCAGGCATACAGCTCACAAAGAGCACCGTTCCCCCAAATGCCAGGGCCCATAATCTGTCGGCAAGAAGCTTGCATTCAGTCCCCTCCAAAAGCCTCTGTCCTGGCTAGGTCTGTCAAAGCGACAAACTACTTACATTTTTAAAAGCCTTAACATGTTACCACTTTAGATTTACAGAGGAGGTCTATTGGTAAAATGACTGCCCGCGATCAGACCTTCACGGTGATATCTCACATGCATGGTGCAATTGCTGTTTACATATGACACCAGACCGATGCATGAGTTCGCCTTTGCGCATGGGGTGATTTTATTTATTTATTTATTTTTTAATTATTTATTTTGCTTTTTTATTTTATTTTTAAACTGTTCCTTTCATTTTTTTAAATCATTTTTATTGTTATCTCAGGGAATGTAAATATCCCCTATGATAGCAATAGGTAGCAACAGGTAATCTTTTTTGAAAAAATTGGGGTCTATTAGATCCTAGATCTCTCCTCTGCCCTCAAAGCATCTAACCACATGAAAATCGGTGTGATAAAATGCTCTCCCAATTTCCCAATGGCGCTGTTTATATCCAGCAAAACCTAAGTCATGAAATGCTTTTAGCTTTCGGCCATAGAGATGATTGGAGCCATTCTGGTCCCTGTTCAGCTCTATGGTCTGCTGGTGGAACCACCAGCTGCATTCCCAGGTTCCCTGTTGGGATAGGAGAGCCAGAGAAAACCACGGAAGACAGTGGGAGGAGGGGACGCTAGGATTGCTTTTACGTGAAAGCCAATCACTGGCTGAAAAGAATGATACCAAGATGATACTTACACCTGCAGGCATCATTCTGGTATAACCACTCAAATCCTTGTTGGGCATACCTTGTAATGTTCTTTTTTTCATGCAGCCTGTGGGCTGAACAAAAAAAAGAGATTGATTGGTGGGTATGCCCACCAGTAGAATACTGTCCTTCATCCACCCACTTCTAATTATGGGCATACATGCACCATTTTTTTTTTAACTGTGGTGGAGATATCACCTCCTACAGCGCTGGAGTCACTGATTTACGCATCGTGGGAGCAAACACTGTTGCTGTCAAGATAAATAAATTAGTGCTGCAGCTGAATGTCGTACCTACTAAGTAAATGATGGTTAACAATAAAACAAAGTAACATTACAGTATAACAGTAAGACATACCATACCTGAAAATTAAATACAAAAAAACATAGTAGAAATAAAAAATTTTAACGCAATCTGTGCCTAAAAAATATATACGCTGAAGCATGGGGGCAATCTGCCCCTAATGTTAGGGGAAAATCGCCCCTCCACCCCTGCCCACATGCTTCGGCATATATGCTCTTTTTTAACTGTGATGGTGAAATCACCTTCTACAGCGCTGGAGTCACTGATTTACGTATGGTGGGAGCAAATGCTGTCGCTGTCAAGATAAATAAATCAGTGCTGCAGCTGAATGGCGTACCTAAAAACAAAAAAATGGTTAACAATAACACACAGTAAACAGTAAAGTATAAAAGAATTACATACCTGAAAAGCAAACATGATAGAACATAGTAACAATAAAACATTGCATTGTAGAATACAATAAAAAAGAGCAGAACAATAGAGAGAGACTAGAGAGAGAGAACAATAAAATGACAACTATTTTTGTTTTTTTTATTATATATATATATATATATATATATATATATATATATATATATATATATATATTACACTTTTATTTGTAACTGTAACGGTTTTAGTGGTTGTAACGGTTCAGTTCCAGGTTCGGGTCTCAAAATGCGATGGCATCTTTGGAGACCCTGTGAAAGTGTGTCCTAGTCTGTGCAGTGCTGTAACCTACATTAATACTCCACTAGTGTGTGGTAGCCTTCAAAACATTCACCAATGCAAAGACCAGGATGGTCAGGACAGGAGGGACAATAATAGCGGGTGTCACGTCTATATCCGCACTTTCTACAGACACAACATTTTCTTTGGGGGGCTCGTTGGGTAGGGGTTCTAGGAAGGACATACAGAAAATGCCTCTCATGCAGCCGGCTTACTGCATTTGGATTGGGAAATTGGGCCACAGCACTGTCTGTAAACAGAAGGGCTGTGATGATCTCTTCCTGGGATTTAAGAAAGGATCCAGTTTGTCCTGAAGCTTTATATAGCACATAAGCATTCAGCAGAGTCAATTGGAATAAGTATACAGACACTTTTTGGTATCAGCGTCTGGCCTTATGGGCAACTAAGTATGGTGCCAACAACTGGTTGTTGAGCTCCATCCCTCCCATATTAAGGTTATATTCATGGACACAGAGGGGTTTCTCCACAACACCAGTCACTGTAGGAATTTGGACTGTCATGTCTGCATAAAGGGAGGACAAAACAAAAATATTCTTATTATCCTTCCACTTCACAGCGAGCAAATTATTACACTTCAAGCAGGCTCTCTCCCCCAGCCTAAGACGGGAATCTACAAGCCACTGGAGTAAGCCCCAGCGATTAGATTGCACGGTGCCACATGCGCCAATTCCATGTTTAAACAAGTGACTAAAAAGTGGCACGCTTGTGTAATAATTATCCACATACAAGTGGTACCCCTTTCTGAATAAGTGTGACACCAAGTCCAACACAATCTTACCAGTGCTCCCTATATAGTCTGGGCAGTTCTCCAGCTCTACATAACTATTTCTTCCCTCGTAAACCATAAAAACTATATGTATAGCCTGTGGTCCTGTTACAGAGCTTATACATCTTGACCTCATATCTGGCACGCTTGCTGGGAAGATACTGTTTGAAAGACAAGCGGCCATAAAATGTAATCAGGGACTCATCAATGCAGACAACTTGATCGGGAATAAACAAGGCTGCAAACTGTTGGTTGAAGTGGTTTACGAGGGGCCGAATTTTGTAAAGCCGATCGTATCCAGGGTCACCCCGAGGATGACAGAGTTCATTATCATTGAAATGCATGAACCGCAAGATCTGCTCGTATTGTGACCTGACCATGGAAGCAGAGAACACGGGCATATGGTGAACTGGGTCAATGGACCAATATGACCGCAACTCACTCTTTTTAGTTATGCCCATGAGGAGGGATAGGCCCAGAAAGGTCTTAAATTCGGAAACCGTAATAGGTTTCCATTCTCTTGCAAGGGTCAAATAAGGATTAGCGGAGATGAATTGACCAGCATACAAATTGCTTTGGTCCACAATAGATCTGTAGAGATCTTCTGTGAAAAACAGCAAAAAAAAATAGGTGACGTAAAATCAACTGTTTCCACCTGAATTCTGGGTTGACCAGTGGATGTGGGAAGTATGGATGCTGCAGAAGTGGTGGGCTCCCAATTAGGATTGGCAAATGCAGAAGGAAGGGCACTATGGGCTCCATGGGCCTGTCTTTGTCTTCTTGGTGGCTGCGGGACACTAGTTGTGCTAGCCACCTCACCAGCTTGAACTGCACATATGGGACTCACCACATGACCACGTGATACTGAAGTGCTGGTTTGACTACAACCAGGGTGTACTAGGCCGATGGTGCTTGCCAGTTCACCAAAAGGATGAGCGGCACTAGTATTGGCTCTCTGCTCCATATGAGAGCCCTGCGGTTCTTGCACCTCAGCAACAGCAGAAGAATGGGGTCGGGTACGCCTGACCTTGGCAGGGACCACTCTGTCGTCAGAGCTATCTGTCAGGGTGCCGCTGCTGTCTACAGGATAGTATTCTAAACCTGAATCTGACAGATGGGTGACTTCCTCTTCACTATCTGTCATGCTCAGAAACGTGTAGGCCTCTTCACTAGTTTACCTTCGATTTGACATTTTGGTCTCTACATTTACTGGTACAACAAGTGAAACTCACAGGAAAAAGAGCTCCTGACTGTCAGTGACTGATTGAAACGCTACCAAAAAAACTGTTAGCATTCGCAAGGATCAGACCCACTCTGCAAATGCTGCAGTTATGTGTGTTGTGTTTTTGTAAGTGACAGTAATCGATTGATACTGCACTTGGGTAGGTTGGGCGGAGGGGCTAAACGTAGGTGCTAGCAGGTATCTGGGCTGATTCCGTTAACACTGCGTTTTTGGGAACGCTAAACTATTGGGGGTGCTAATACAGTATAGTTCTGATCAGATCAAAGATATCGATCTGTTCAGACATTATACTACTAAGGGAGGTGTATGGTGCGTGCGTGGGTATTAGCATTACTGGCACTAATCTGGTGCTGCCTGGGGCGACGTAGACCCTGACTGACGCTAAAACCTAACTGATATCACCCTCCGGGCGATCAGGGGGTTAAACCTTTATTGGGTAATATTCGGTGGGTGCCCTGGTGCAAGGGGGCAATCTGCACCTAATGTTAGGGGAAAATTGCCCTTCCACCCCTGCCCCCATGCTTCGGCATATATGCTCTTTTTTTTAACTGTGATGGTGAAATCACCTTCTACAGTGCTGGAGTCGTTGATTTATGTATCATGGGAGCAATTTCTGTCGCTGTCAAGATAAATAAATTAGTGCTGCAGCTGAATGGCATACCTGAAAACAAAAAAATGGTTAATAATAAAATACAGTAAACAGTAAAGTATAAAAGAATTACATACCTGAAAAGCAAACATGATAAAACATAGTAACAATAAAACATTGCATTGTAGAATACAGTAAAAAAGAGCAGAACAATAGAGAGAGACTAGAGAGAGAGAGAGAACAATAAAATTACAACTATTTTTGTTTTTTTTTATTTTATGTATACATATATATATATATATATACACACTGGTACACAAATTGGCAGTCATGTTCCCCCAACTGCAGTGTATTGCCAAGTTGTCTTCAGTGGTAATGAGGACGGAGGAGATGATGATGAGGTCATTGATGGGACTTGGGGGCTGTATAGAGCAGAGGAGGAAAGTAGGGGGGAGGCACAACCCCATCAAAGAAAAATATAAATGGACTTTATAGGCAGGCACCAATGATAAAAAGTAATACATATTATAAAACACACCACATGTTTTATAACGGTGTCAGAGAAATTGTATATAAGCTCATAAAGAAGCGGTTTCCCGCAAAAAAGCTTCCTGTAATTCATACTTTTTACTAGCCATCAATAACAATAGTTAGTTATTAACAATAGTTGGGGTTGTCACCAGTACACCCCTTAACGTAGACGGCTGTCTTGGAGACATATATTTAACCACTTTGTGTTTTCTCAATTACTTCTTTTTAATTCAGTTTTTATATTTATGTGGTGTGTTTAATAAAATGTATTAATTTAATCAGTGGTGCTGATAAAGAAAATTTTTCTAGTTGTATTTTTCCTCAATTTCTCAATATGTTAGGACATGGCACCTTGTTATTTTTGTACACCCGCAGTGCCATCCTGCGTTGGTCTTAGCTTTTTTCTTAACAACTCCAACAAGGCAGCCATCATGGAACAGTAGAGCAGCCACCCTATTCCATCACATTGTGGAGTTGTTATCTCCCGGCCCACTTCCCACATCTCAGCTGACTGGGCCTTTTTTAGCACATGTGCAGCCGGTTGCAATTTGCAAACTTTGTCTCAAGCACATCAAGCATGGCAAAAACATCAGCCATTTGGGTACCACATGCTTGACAAAGCATTTAACCTCCCACCACTTAGCCCGTTGGCAAGAGCACCTGAAAGCAACACAAAAGGGATGCAATTCTGTTTTTCCTCCTTACTTACCTCAGTCCACCACGCTATACCTCATGACCTCTAAGCAGCCTCCACTGACAGGGATGATAGTATAGCGCAGGGTGTACCATCACGTGGAAGGCAATGTTGTGGCATCTTGGGGCAAGACAGTCAGCCACAAAGTCCACATTACTGCTGACATGTGGTCCAGCAAGCATGGTCAGGGATGATATATTTCTTTCACAGCACACTGGGTAACTCTGCCTGCAACTTGGAAGGCTGCAGGACCATGCTCAGTGCTGTAGCTTGCTGTGCCGCCACACCTCCATACAGCTAATGGTGATGATGCAAGATTTGTCAGCTCTACCCCCTCCTCCCCCTCCTTCTCCTTCTCCTCCTCATCCTCTATGCCCTCATCTGCTGAATTGTCCTATGAACCACAAATACCCCCAAGCCTTCAAGGGGCTATTCAATGAGTCAGGCTAAAAGGTGCCATGCAGTGTTTCAGTTGGTGTGTCTAGGGGACAGGTACCACACCAGGGCAGTGATTCTTGCACCTCTGCAGAGGCAGGCCCAAAAGTAGTTCACGCCACACCAGCTGGAGCCAGGAATGGTGCTGGAGCCAGGAATGGTGGTGTGCAATAATGGCATAAACCTCCTGTCCGTCCTTGGACAGGGAAAGTTGACTCGTGCAATGCCTGGCACATGTCTTCAATTTGGTGGTAAAGCAGGCCAGAAGAGTCTGTAGCCATTTCAGGAGGTCATACACAGCCAGTGCTCAGTTGGCTGAAATTCAACAGGAATTTCACTTGCCCATAAACCGCCTGATTTGTGACATATCCACCTGGTGGAACTCAACTTTGGCAATGCTACAGCGGCTGCACATGCAGCAGAGGGGCATCAACAAGTACCCGTGTGAGTATGGCACAATGACAGGCTCTCTCAGGCTTTTTTTCCTCACCCCAATGGCTGCTGATAAAGGATGCATGCACTGTACTGTCACCATTTGAGGAGGCCACAAGGATGGTGAGCCGTGATAATGCATATATCAGTGATGCAATCCCTGTTGTGTTCCTGCTGGAACAGACTCTGTGTGGCATTATGGATAGGGCACTCGAGGCAGAGCAGCAGGAGGAAGAGGAGGACTTTCTTTCCTCTCAAGGCCCGCTTTATGCAGACACCATTCTTCTTACCCCACAGCACACACAATAGGAGAGAAGAAGGAGGATTCTGGCAGCTTTGTAGGCATTGAAGCAATGCAAGACATACGTCAACATACGTCAACACTTAACAGATGGTTTTCCATCCCCAGTACCCTTGGGAGTATTATATGGCTGGAAGGAGGCAGTTACAGATATTGTAATCCTCAGTGACCCAGAGGAGTCTGCTTCTCATGCCTCTGCAAAGTTTTGGTGCATGGGTTCCCTCATTCTTCAAAGCCTGTGAAAGGACCAGAGAATATGTGGCATAAAGGAGAAGGATCACTATTGGTTGCAAGCCTCTTTGACCATTGTTACAAGGGGAAAGTCTTGGAACTCATCCCGTCCCAACAGAGGGAACGGAAGATGAAATCTCTTGAGGACAGGCGCATGCGCGGCAGCTCTTCAGATGGACGCTTTAGCCGAGAGCTCTGCACCGCTCTGGCCAGTTAACCTCCCCAGCGCTGCACCCAGAGCAAAGCCCAGGCCACAATCACTCTCTGAGGATAGGGGACACAGCAGAGAGCCCCAGGATGGCAGGGGATCAGCCAGGAGAGACCTCTCCCGTGTTCTCGACGCTGGACCGGGATCCGCGGCCTCAGTCAAGATGGCGCGGCTGCTCCTACATGAGGAGGAGAGCTGCAGACAGAGCAGACCAGGATGTCTGCTCAGCCGGGCCATCGGGCCCCGCAGTGAGTAATAACACACGCTTCTGCCTGTCTCCCTCCTCCACAGAATCCCTCATTAGCAGGAACCTGGAGGACATGCCCCTATCCCTTATGGAGGATGTCACTGCCAGTCCAGAGGGCTGTAAAGCCTCCACATGGGGCCTCCCCTCTATGCCCCAGGACTTTTCCTCCATGATGACCATGTTCACCACAATGTTAGTCAGGTGTCTCTCTCAAACTACTAACCAAATTACCAGCACCATCCAGGCTGATTTACAGCATTTAGCTGCAAGAATTGAAGCGATCGAAACAAAAACAGACCAAACAGTGAATAGAGTAAACCAGAATACTGCCCGAATCCAGGACTTACAGGACCAGTTTTAAAATGCTTTCTCCAAAATTGACGATCTTGAAAATAGATCGAGGAGATATAATTTCCGCATTGGGGGGTCCCCAAATCCTTCAAAGACACTGATTACATTGTATGCTTTTTTATAAAGGATCTCATCCACGACATCCCAGATCACCACCTAGAGATGGACCAGGCCCACAGAGCATTGCAACCTATCCACCACGATGGCCTCCCCAGAGACATTATCGTTAAAGCAAACTTCTACAAAGTGAAGGAGGAGGTGATGCACCTATCTCAGACGGAAGGCACTTAGCTTTCCAGGGTCATCCTATACAAATTTTCGCAGACTTATCTCCCTATACCATTCAGAAAAGGAGATCTTTGAAACCGCTCCTGCTAGTGCTGACCCAGAAATCAATCACCTACAGATGGTCCTTCCTCTTTCGCCTTTAATTTTTCTTAAATAACAAACCCTATGGCTTGTCATCATTTGCGGAGGGGGAAAAACTACTGCTCCAAATGGGCCTCATCTCCCAGGACCATGCAATGACACCGACCGGCAGGGGACCCTCCTCATCATCAAAGAGACCACCACCGTCCAGCCCCATCGCCCCAATGTGGCAGAAGCACCTCTCCAAAAAGTCCAAGAGATTCAGGCCACCCTAGCTACGCTCCAATGCCCGGGTCCCGCAAAGACCTGCTGTTGATCCTATCTGATCCACCTGAATCCTTCTAAGGACACTTCCTCATTAACTGAACCAAGCTATGCTCGATGTAGCTCTACTTGTCCCTACAACACGGTTGGGGAATGCTGAACTCACCTTTCAAGGCTGTTCTGTCTCCTGGTTATAGGTTCATGAGACTGTTCCTGTTCTGGTTGTTAATTTGAACATTTTCAGTTCCACTGGTTTTTGCTATCTTCCTACTCCCGGCCCCGGAGCCGTACCAAAATGGACCTCCTTTGGGGGACCTGGCTGGCTCGGGGGTCCAGGGGGACCTTTCACCTTAGGAACCCTGTAACTATTTAGGGGCTCTGCCCTCATACACATTAATGCTACAGTATTGGGAGGTGGCCAGAGCGGATGTCCTGCTCTTCCACCTGTCACTAACTGGGAGTATTTCTACTCCCTGTTGGTTACTGCTACCTCCCCCGGACCCCAGGGGGAATCTTCTACTGTTGTTTCTGGGGAAGGGGGTTTAGGATGTGTGGGTAAGGGCGCCCACACACCATTGGGGATTTGGAAGTGTATTTCCTCTTGTTTTTTGTAATTAACATGTTACATTTCTCATTTTTCCTTCCAGAAGGTCCACCTCTTCCTTCTTCAATCTCCTCTTCCCCTCCTCTCTCTCGGAGGTCACCTAGAATTCCAGCTCTCTCCACATTGGAGGTATTCTCCTGCTCCACCCAGGGTAAGATCCACTCAGACATGATAGCTACCCCCTCCTCTGAACCATGCAGGTAACCGACACCCCACCTTCTCCATTGCAAATAGTCTCACATAATGTGCAGGGCCTTAACTCCCCATTCAAACAGAGGAAAATTTTCAAGTTATACCAATCCCAAAAAACGGATGCCCTCTTGCTACAAGAGACCCACTTAATTTGTTGTTAGTTTGTTAAATTTAACATTTTCAGTTCCACCGGTTTTTGCTATTTTCCTGCTCGACACATTGACACCTGCCTATATATAAGACATGGTTTTTCTTAAGGTTGCAGAATGCCTACTTGGCCACAGTGACAGATTGGGGGGGGGGATTTTGTACTTTCCCCTCCTTTTTTCTTAATTAGTCTGCTGCACTGTACTCCTCCCGGGCCCTGGAGCCGTATCAGAATGGACCTCCTTTGGGGGGCCTGGCCAGCTCGGGGGTCCAGGGGGACCTTCCTCTCAGGAACCATGTAACCACTCAGACATGAAAGCTACCCCCTCCTCTGATCCATGCAGGTAACCGACACACCACCTTGTCCATTGTAAATAGTCTCACATAATCTGCAAGGCCTTAAAGTGGATGCAAACCCAATGTCATCCTTTCTAAACTACTGCCATAGGGGTTATCTATAAGGATATACATGCCTCCTGCATGTATCTTTACCTGTCAAATGTCTCCCCTCTGTCTGTTATTAGAACCGAAAAACTGCATATTCTGTGGCTGGGTCTGTTGTCTGAAGCTCGGTGGGTGGAGTCGTGATGTCAGTAGACTCCCCGCCCACCTCCACACTCCCCTTGTCAATATGCATTTTCTCCTGTGTATTTCTAACACTGAACTTCTGCTGAACTTCTGCTATGATCTCTAACATCCAGTGAAAAGACAGGAAAGTAACCACATGACTTCAGCATGCCAAATCATGCTGAGGTGTGGAACAGCCAATCCTTGCAGAGCTGCTGAAGAAAGGAGTGGGAGGGAATTAAAAAATAATGCATGTGTCTTAGGCTAGTGCACGAGATGTAAATCACCTGTCACTCACAGCAAGGGGAAGTATTTGACAAAGTTTTTCTCAGTTTGTCAAGATTTTTCTCACTGAACAATAAAAGAGGATTGCTCAGAGATGGATTAACTCTTTGTGGCAAGACTGGGCTCAAATGATAGGAAATCGTATACTCTACAGTATGATATATAAAAAAAAAAAATTCAGGTTTACAGTACATCCACTTTAACTCTCCAGTCAAATGGAGGAAAATGTTCAAGCTATACCAATCCCAAAAAATGGTTGTCCTCTTGCTACAAGAGACCCACTTTCGCAAGTCCTACAACCCATCTGTTATCCACCAACACTTCCCTCAATTTTACCTCTCCAATGCGGAGAATAAAACAAAAGGAGTAGCCGTCTGTTTTTACAAACATTTAAACTTCTCTATGTCACACATAACCAGAGACCCCTCAGGCAGATACCTGTTGGTAAAAGGCACGATACATGGAACGCTATACTCGTTCGTCTCATATTAAACCCCAAATAGTGCTCAAGACAAATTTTTTGCCTCTATGATGCACACTCTTGCACAGCAGCTAGAAGGAATCATTATCCTCAGGGGAGACTCGAAAGTAACGTTTGATCTCGCACTTGACAAATCGGGTTCAGGCCAGCCACGCACCAGACGACCCCCTAAACAAAGCTTAAAAATAGCCAAACTCCTCTATGACACAGGATTGGTTGACATTTGGAGACAACTTAACCCTCGTACCAAAGACTACACCCATTACTCAGCTCCCCACCAGACCTATGCCAGGATAGATCATGTATTCCTTCAAGCAGCACAGATACCACTTGCAGTAAAATCGACCATTAGGGACTCCCCTATCTCAGATCACTCCATGGTCAGGGCCGTCTTTAAGGCAGGGCAAAAGGGGCAGCTGCCCTGGGCCCTGTCATTGTTGTGGGGCCCAAAGCAGCTGCCTCATACTTGCCAACTATCCCAGTTTAAATTCCCTTGTCCCTTGAAGTTTTAGTCCTGTGCTGTGTCCTGATATCTCAGTGTGAAATGCTGTTACTAATGCTGCCCAGCTCTGCCCTATTGTTGTGTACAGATGACTCACCTGCAGACCCTGTGTTTACATGTAAATAACCAGCATTCATATGTAAATAGTGGCGGCATTACTAAGTAAATAGCTGCGGTCGGTGGCATTGATATGTAAATAAAGGCGGCATTCATATGTATATCATGCTCCCCTGCAGTCAGGAGATGATGTGCTGTAACCTCTAGCAACTAATCAGTAAGCTGTAATGTGTGCTGTAACCTCTAGCAACCAGTCAGTAAGCAGTAAAGATATGCTGTAACTGCTGGCAACCAGTCGCAATTGCTGCCTGATCTGATACAGTAAATTGATTTTAAGTCTAGCTGCTATTTATTGTATGTCTCAGAGCAGGTGGAGAGTGAAATTGCATGGGGGGCCCCAAGAAAATTTTTGCCCAGGGTCCAATCAATATTAAAGACGGCCCTGTCCATGGTGACTCTTTGCCTTTGCCATCCCCACAACTCAAAAAGAGAATTTAAGTGGTGACCTAATGAGACACTTCTGAGTAACCTGGTCCATTGTACTCTTATAGAGAAAGACCTCAAGGAGTACTGCCACATGAATGGCACTGAAGCAATCTCACCATCCACTCTATGGGTGGCCCACAAAGCAGTAATACGAGGCAAGATCATTCAGCTATCCTCCCGTCTAAAATGGGAACACCGAGCTGAGATAGATAACCTCACAAAAGAATTTCATGAGTTATGTAAATGTAACAAATGAGAACACACTGCAAAAACTAGAAGCAGTCCGTTTAAACCTAAACCTGGTTCTCACCACAGAAGCTGAAAAGCACCTTCGTTGGTCAGACGCGAGGCTTTACTCCCAAAATAATAAAATTGGATCCAAACTAGCCGCTAAACTGACCCCAAAACCCCGCCCCTTGGCTTTTCCCAAAATCCTCTTACCATCTGGCACAATAACACAGAACCCCCAAAGTATCATGGAATGCTTCCACAAATTCTATGCCTCCCTATATAAAGATAATAACTCGTGCCCCCCCTTCCGACTAGAAGAATTCCTCAACACCATTTCTCTCCCCAAACTCTCCACCGATCACACTGCTCTCCTAGAACAGCCTATTACCTCCTCAGAGGTCATTGAGACCATCAAGACACTCAAACAAGGCTCCACCCCTGGCCCTGATGGGTTCTCAGTGGGATACTTCAAAAAATTCTCTGACACCCTGACACCTTACCTGGTCTGGTGCTTTAACTCACTATAGCTGGGATCTCCCCTGGATAAGTCCTTGAATCTGGCATACATCTCGATCATACCTAAACTAGGAAAAGACCCCACTGTGACTGGCAATTATCGCCCGATCTCCCTGATCAACAATGACCTTAAGCTTTTAACGAAAATATTAGCAAACCGACTCTCCTCATTCGTAGCCCAGTATGTCCACAGGGACCAGGCTGGATTTATCCCGGGGAGACAGGGACCGGACCAGGTGAGAAGGGTTATTGATCTAATAACCCTCCTGGGCTCTCACTGGGATGGGGGAGCCCCTCAGGAGGGATTTTTGCTTACCATTGACTTTCAGAAAGCCTTAGACACCGTCACATGGCCATATATTTTCAAGGTTCTAGAAAGATGGGGACTAGGCCCCAACTTCCTAGGCATATTACACTCCCTCTACTCCAACCCGAATGCCCAAGTGAGAATGCAGGGCAGGTATTCTGACCTGTTTAAGATAGAGAATGGCACCCGACAGGGCTGCCCATTATTGCCCCTGATTTTTGCTATCGCCAGTTGAATCACTGGCGATTGCAATATGAAACCACCCAGACATTAAAGGAGTCACGTGCGGTCCTCAAGAACATAAATGTGCCCTATTCACGAATGACCTGCTCCTCTTTGTCACATCGCCCCTTATCTCCACCCCAAACATTCTTAAGCTCCTTAAACAATTTGGGGTAGCCTTGGGTCTCCAGACTAACATTTCCAAATCCTTGGCTCTGAACATATCAATCCCCCCTAACTTACTGGAACGTCTGCAGGTACACTTCCCATTTGCCTGGAGCCCGACTTCTATCCCCTACTTGGGTGACAATTCCAATCCTCTATCCTGAAATTCATTTGGGTATCCAAGGGTAGATGCTGCTCCAATGATATACTCTTTAGACTCAAAACCCAGGAGGGTCTATCACTTCCCAATATTTGGTGGTACTATCAAGCAGCTCAAATAGCTCAGATCTCCATTGTCTACTCATCACAAGGCCCTAAACCAGATTGGCTACTGATGGAGAGACAAGCAATACATGATAGACTATCTGCTCTGGTCTCCTTTAAATTTTGTACCTGGGGGGTGTCTATAGTATGCCTGTAAAGGGGCGCATGTTTGCCGTGTTTAGAACAGTCTAACAGCAAAATGACATTTCAAAGGAAAAAAAGTCATTTAAAACTACTAGCGGCTATTAATGAATTGTCAGTCTGACAATACACATAGAAGTTCATTGATAAAAACGGCATGGGAATTCCCCACAGGAAATTAAAAAAAAATGGCGTGGGGTCCCCCTAAATTCCATACTAGGCCCTTCAGGTCTGGTATGGATATTAAGGGGAACCCCAGCCAAAATGTAACAAAAAAAAATGGCGTGGGGGTCCCCCTCAAAATCTATACCAGACCCTTCAGGTCTGGTATAGATTTTAAGGGGAACCCTGAACCAAAATTTTTAAAAAATGGCGTGGGGTCCCCCCAAAAATCCATACCAGACCCTTATCCGAGCACGCAACCTGGCAGGCCACAGGAAAAGAGGGGGGGTGAGAGAGTGGACCCCCTCCTGAACCGTACCAGGCCACAACATTGGGAGGGTGCTTTGGGGTAGCCCCCCGTGTTGATGGGGACAAGGGCCACATCCCCGCAACCCTTGCCCGGTGGTTGTGGGGGTCTGCGGGCGGGGGCTTATCAGAATCTGGAAGCCCCCTTTAACAGGGGGACCCCAAATCCTGGCCCCCTCCTGTGTGAAATGGTAAGGGGGTACAAAAGTACCCCTACCATTTCACAAAAAACTGTCAAAAATGTTAAAAATGACAAGAGACAGTTTTTGACAATTCCTTTATTTAAAGTCTTCTTTTTTCCATCTTTTTTCTTTTATCTTCTTTCTTCTATCTTCCTTCGGTTTCTACCTCCATCTTTTTCTACTTCTGGTTCTTCCTCCGGTATTCTCGTCCGGCATCTTCCTCCACGGCATCTTCTTGCCTTCTTCTTCTCGGCCCGCTCCGCATCCATGATGGGAGGCTCCCGCTGTGTGATGCTTCTCGTCTTCTGACGGTTCTTAAATAATGGGGGGCGGGGCCGCCCGTGACCCCGCCCCCTCTGACGCATGGGGACTTGACAGGGACTTCCCTGTGGCATTCCCCATGACGTCAGAGGGGAGCGGGGTCACCCGTTACGTAATGGGTGACCCCGCCCCCCTCTGACATCACCAGACCCTTCAGTCCCATGAAGGGTCTGGTATAGATTTTGAGGGGAACCCCCACACCATTTTTTTTGTTAAATTTTGGCTGGGGTTCCCCTTAATATCCATACCAGACCTGAAGGGCCCCCACATCATTTTTTTTTTAAATTGTGGGGAATTCCCATGCCATTTTTATCAATGAACTTTTATGTGTATTGTCGGACCGACAATTCATAAATAGCTGCGAGTAGTTTTAAATGACTTTTTTCCTTTGAAATGTAATTTTGCTGTCAGACTGTTCTAAACACAGGAAACATGCGCCCCTTTACAGGCATACTATAGACACCCCCCAGGTACGAAATTTAAAGGAATATTACACTTTTATTGTTTGACTTTAAGCATTATTAAAATCACTGCTTCCGAAAAAACAGCCGCTTTTAAAACTTTTTTTGCATTGATCCATGTCGCCTGGGGCAGGACCCAGGTCCCCAAACACTTTTTATGACAATAACTTGAATATAAGCCTTTAAAATTAGCACTTTTGATTATTCATGTTCGTGTCCCATAGACTTTAACGGTGTTCGCGTGTTCGAACAAATGTTTTGCCTGTTCGCATGTTCTGGTGCGAACCGAACAGGGGGGTGTTCGGCTCATCCCTACTCACTAGCCAGAACCTCAAATAAACCTCTCTATGCCAGACTCTGGAAACAAGACCTGGCGGATGGGTGGGACTCGGATAGGTGGTATCACTGCTTCCACAGATCTTTCAAGGGCATCATGAACATTTCTCTGATGGAAGCCAGAGTTAAGATTATCACAAGCTAGTACTGAGTCCCCGCCACCCTCGCTAAAATGTTCCCTGATTTGTCCCCTATGTGCTTCAGGGGTTGTGGTCATATAGGCTCTCTACTACACATGTGGTGGACCTGTCCTCGACTACGCAACTTTTGGAACAGATTTTTCCACATATTGCGTAAGGTCACAGGGTTTGCAGTTTCACGGGTTCCTTACATAGCACTCCTCAACTTCCAGGTGGAGAAAATACCCAAACATACACAATCATTGATCTCTTTTATGCTCCTAGGAGCCAAAATCACCATCGCCAGAAACTGGAAAAGACACTCGGTACCAACCTCTGCAGTAAAACGTAAGATCTCATGGATCATGATCCAGGAGAAGATTGTTAGCACTCTTCTAGGCAAAACCCGCAAATTCTAATTAATTTGGGAACCCTGGGCGGCCTACATTGGTACACCATTATACCCAGGCAGCTAGAAGTCCCTGATACCATGTCAACTCTCTAGGTGACCTTGCTTCCTTTTGTCACTCTATCTCCCCTTATTTCCTATCATCTCTCTTTCCTTTTGGAGATGACTCCTGAGGGGCTCCCCCATCCCAGTGAGAGCCCAGGAGGGTTATTACATCAATAGCCCTTCTCACCTGGTCTGATCCCTGTCTCCCTGGGATAAATCCAGCCTGGTCCCTGTGGACATACTGGTCTATGAATGAGCAGAGTCAGTTTGCTAATATTTTCGTTAAAAGCTTAAGGTCATTGTTGATCAGGGAGATCGGGCGATAATTGCCAGTCACAGTTCTGACTATATTTGTTCTATTTACTTGTATTAGTAAACAAGTGTGATTTAACTGTACTTCTGTCTCATTCTGATTTCATGGTTTCTGACAACTTTAACCACTTTAGCCCCGGAAGGATTTACCTGCTTCCTGACCAGAGCACTTTTTACAATTTGGCACTGCGTCACTTTAACTTCTAATTGCGCGGTCATGCAATGCTGTACCCAAGCAAAATTTGCGTCCTTTTTTTCCCACAAATAGAGCTTTCTTTTGATGTTATTTGATCACCTCTGCGGTTTTTATTTTTTGCGCTATAAACGGAAAAATTTGGAAAAAAATTATATTTTCTACTTTTTGTTATAAAAAAAATCCAATAAACTCAATTTTAGTCATACATTTAGGCCAAAATGTATTCGGCCACATGTCCTTGGTAAAAAAAAGTCAATAAGTGTATATTTATTGCTTTGCGCAAAAGATATAGCGTCTACAAACTAGGGTACACTTTCTGGAATTTACACAGCTTTTAGTTTATGACTGCATATCTCATTTCTTGAGTTGCTAAAATGGCAGGGTAGTACTAACTCCCCCCCAATGACCCCATTTTGGAAAGTAGACACCACAAGGAAATTGCTGAGAGGCATGTTGAGCCCATTGAATATTATTTTTTTTTTGTCCCAAGTGACTGAATAATGATAAAAAAAAATTAAAAAAAAGTTGTCACTAAATGATATATTGCTCAAACATGCCATGGGCATATGTGGAATTAAACCCCAAATACATTATGCTGCTTCTCCTGAGTACGGGGATACCACAAAACCCCCCTAAAAACCCAATTTTGGAAAGTAGACACCCCAAGCTATTTGCTGAGAGGCATGTTGAGTCCATAGAATTTTTTATATTTTGCCCCAAGTTGCAGGAAAATGACAAACTTTTTTTTTGCACAAAGTTGTCACTAAATGATATATTGCTCACACAGGCCATGGTCATATGTGGAATTGCACCCCAAAATACATTCTGCTGATTCACTGCCTTCAGGATTTCTTAGGGCGTAAATTTTTTATTTCACTCTTCACTACCCATCACAGTTTCGAAGGCCATAAAATGCCAAGATAGCACAAACCCCCCCCCCAAATGACCCCATTTTGGAAAGTAGACACCCCAAGCTATTTGCTGAGAGGCATGGTGAGTATTTTGTAGCTCTCATTTGTTTTTGAAAATGAAGAAAGACAAGAAAAATGTATTTTTTTTTCTTTTTTCAATTTTCAAAACTTTGTGACAAAAATTGAGGTCTGCAAAATACTCACCATACCTCTCAGCAAATAGCTTGGGGTGTCTAATTTCCAAAACGGGGTCATTTGGGGGGGGGGGGTTTGTGCCATCTGGGCATTCCATGGCCTCCGAAACTGTGATAGGCAGTGAAGAGTGAAATCAAAAATTTACATCCTTATGCTCTGTACACACGATAGGATTTTCTGATGGAAAATGTGTGATAGGACCTTGTTGTCGGAAATTCCGACTGTGTGTAGGCTCCATCACACATTTTCCATAGGAATTTCCGACACACAAAGTTTGAGAGCTTGCTATAAAATTTTCCGACAACAAAATCCATTGTTGGAAATTCCGATCGTGTGTACACAAATCCGAGGCACAAAGTGCCACGCATGCTCAGAATAAATTAAGAGATGAAAGCTATTGGCTACTGCCCCGTTTATAGTCCCGACGTACGTGTTTTACATCACCGCGTTCAGAATGATTGAATTTTCTGACAACTTTGTGTGACTGTGTGTATGCAAGACAAGTTTGAGCCAACATCCGTCGGAAAAAATCCATGGATTTTGTTGTCGGAATGTCCGATCAATGTCCGATCGTGTGTACGGGGCATTAGAAAGCCTGAAGGCGGTGCTTGGTTTTTGGTGTCCCGTACGCAGCTGGGTTCCAAAAAAGTCTCACACTTGTGGTATCCCCATACTCAGGAGAAGCAACAGAATGTATTTTGGGGTGTAATTTCACATATTACCATGGCATGTTTGAGCAATATATCATTTAGTGACAACTTTGTGCAAAAAAAAAAAAAAATTGTCTTTTTCCGGCATCTGGTGTCACAATATAAAATATTCCGTGGACTCAACATGCCTCTCAGCAAATAGCTTGGGGTGTCTACTTTCCAAAATGGGGTCATTTGGGGAGGTTTGAACTGTCCACAACATTTAGAAGCTTATGTCACACATCAGCCACTTTTCTAACCACTTGAAGACAAAGCCCTTTCTGACACTTTTTGTTTAAATGAAAAAAATAATTTTTTTTGCAAGAAAATTACTTTGAACCCCCAAACATTATATATTTTTTTAAAGCAAAGGCCCTACAGATTAAAATGGTGGGTGTTTCATTTTTTTTTCACACGGTATTTGCGCAGCGATTTTTCAAACGCATTTTTTTGGGAAAACACACACTTTTTAAAATTTGAATGCACTAAAACACACTACATTGCCCAAGTGTTTGATGTAATAAAAAAGATGATCTTAGGCCGAGTACATGGATACCAAACACGACAAACAGGCCAATCTAGATACACGTTATTTTCATTTTTCTGTTTGTCTCTGACAGCAACTTTCTTTTTTGCTAGAAATATTTTTATATTTCTTTTTTCATTAACTCTTTTTCATTTACAATTTCACATCTATACTGGTTGGTGCTGTATTGCCATGGACACCGAGCTTTGCACCGTAAGCCAGGATTTGAATTGAATTGAAGTCGTTCATGAGCGCACACACAAGCCGATCTTGACTTATATTTAAGCACTATGGCTTTTAAACACATACAAAATACAACATCATTTCATTAGTTTAGTCTCCTTCATCACTCAATATTTTTTTATCAACATTATCGTGGTTTATTTTACTTTATATTTACATAAATCTTTCCACTTTCTCACGTTTACTTTCACATGATGGCACATATATATCACTTATGTCCTGTTAGCTTATTTTTTTAGCTTTATTGTACACATTGTTTTATGTAGGCGGCTTTTCTGTTTACTTTGTTTACTTTGTTACTTTGTTTTACAAATATATGAGACTTCACTGTATATATATACATGTATATATTTTCATTACCATACACTTGTATTCACGTTCAGTTCATAGATTCATTGTCTTATATTCTACTTCATCTTACAAAACATTTTTCTTTATTCATATTCACTTCCTTTTACATTTTATATATATTTAGTTTTATCATTGGAACCATGTTTATTTAGGCAATGCTCTTTTCTTATTTTACATAATTTTTTCACATTTTTGACACAGAAATTTATTTGTAAATATATTTTCATATATATATGTATTACATAACATCTCCTTTTTCACACACACACCCTCATATGTTTCTCCAATTCACTTGTTTATTTATATACTGTATACTTCTTTTATTCATTATCTATTTTTCTTTTTCTTTTACTGCTGCTTATATATTACCTACATGGGAGTTTCCACTATAAAGCCCATTTGTCTAACAGCAGGTGCCAAGAACTGGTATGACCGGCTTCCAGCTGTCTTTAATTACCCACACAATTACATGAACACATGGGTCTCCAATATAAGCTTTATATATATTTTTCATTTCCGTGTATGCCATCTATGAGTAAGCACTCGTCATGAGTGCGAAACGTGTCAGCTGATCCCTGTACACTTCTGCTGTAGTGTTTTGTATTCCTCTATGATCCAGCTTTTTACTAATAAAAACACCTATCATCAGACCGTTGTGCGGCTTCCAGATTTTCTCGGTTTCCTCGCTTCATCCTGCATCAGCCAGCACCTAGGACTCTTCCCCTTGAAGGATTTATACCTGTTTTCCTTTCCACTGATTTGAACCTACCTGAGCGGTGGAACTCTTTTCTGCTTGGTTTGCATCTCTGGATTTATGACCAGGGTGTACTAGGCCGCTGGTGCTTACCAGTTCACCAGAAGGAATAGCGGAGCTAGTACTGCTCTTCTCTATATGAGGGACCTGCGGTTCTTGCACATCAACGACAGAAGAAGAAGTTTGGGGTCTGGTACGCCTGACCTTGGCAGGGACCACAACTCCGTCGTCAGAGCTATCTGTCATGGAGCCGCTGTCCTCTACAGGATCGTATTCTGGGGCTGAATCTGACAGATGAGTGACTTCCTCTTCACTATCTGTCATGCTCAGAAACATGTAGGCCTCTTCACTAGTGTACTTTTGATTTGCCATTTTGGGCTCTAAATTTAGTGGTACACTAGTGAGACTCACAGGTAAAAAAGCTCCTGACTGTTAGCGACTGTATCAAAACACTACCAATAAAACTGTTAGCAATCGCAGGGATCAGGCCTGACTCTGCAAACGCAGCAGTTATGTGTGTTTAGTGTTTTGTAAGTGACAGTGATCGATCAATACTGCACTTAGGTGGGCTGGGCTGGGCTGGAGGGGCAAAACGCAGGTGCTAGCAGGTATCTGGACTGATCCCACCAACGCTACGTTTTTGGGAACCTTAAACTGCTGGGGACGCCAGTATAGATCTGATCAGATCAGATATTGATCCGTTCAGATACTATACCACTAAGGGAGGTGTATGCTGCATGCGTGGGTGTTAGCGGTACTGGCACTAACCTGACACTAGAAAAAGGGGGAAAAAACTGCGCTCTGGTGAAAAATAAATATCAAAATCCTAAAAAGTGAAACTGAATGTTTGTGTGAACTGTAAAGCAGCAACTCTTCTGCGCAACAAAAACACAGTATAATACAAATGGAAAAAAGATTTGCGCTAAATAAACACTGATATACATACGTGTACTTAATAATTCAACAATAAATGTCTGAATAAGTATCACATGAATTGTGAACAAAATATAAAAAATGTCGTGACACCAAATAAGTTGAATAGTTCATGCTATAAACAATTGAAAATATAGAAGTCACCCATGTGATGAATAAATAAATCAATGTGAAAAGTCCATCAAAAACTGTGTAATCATTGATAATGTAGAAGATAGTGCTCGATCCACCACCAAAGGATGTAGATTGGCTGCTTACCAGAGATCCATGATCCCCCACTACAGAGGATCAGGGAAAGCCTGAACTGCCCCTGGACGACGTAACTGTATTACGAAACGCGTAGGGTGGAGCGACGCGCTTGCTTCACCTCTCATCGCTGTTGTTGTTACCAGCAGGACGGGCTAGTCTGTGAGCTCATTGGCCGGTGCTCCAGACGCATAGGCGCTTATTTTACTAAGATCATGTGAGTGCAATATTGTATTTTAATATTGAATAAAGTTTTAAGGTTATAAACTATTGGAGCATTTTATCTTTCATGGTGCATCCATCCATCTGGGACAAGACCATTGCGCACATAACTTCTACTAAATAAAGTTAACAAAGAGCCTAATAGATCCACTCACTTGATGTAAAAGATCTAGATCGCATTTCACTGATGTATGGTCAGTAGAAATCACGGCCTTTGTGTTCCTCCGTGCTGCTGCTATTCAGGATCACTGCAGGCTTCACACTGACAAGAGCTGACAGATCCTGAATAGCAGCAGCATGGAGGAACATGAAGGCAGTGATTTCTACTGACCATACATCAGTGAAATGCGATCTAGATCTTTTACATCATGTGAGTGGATCTATTGGGCTCTTTGTTAACTTTATTTAGTAGAAGTTATGTGCACAATGGTCTTGTCCCACTTTTGTATTTCATGTGGGGGAAAGCATATGAACAGGAGAAGTGGAGATTAGATGATCCTAGCTGGTGGATTTAAGCCTATCCTCTGCTGATTAACCCAGACTCAGTAAGCCTTGTTTAAACACAGATAAGAGGTATCTTCTAACCTGCAAAGGAATCACCTTTTCAAGTAAGGTGTATGGGAATCCACACAATTGTAATCCTTTTATAATTGTTACCAACTACATATTTATTGAATATATCTGTTTTAATATATTTTTCACTCTATTTTTTCACCACCTTTTTCCACATATTTTTGTTTGTTTATTATTTCACAAGAACAAATGGTGAACTAACTTTTGGATTTGTATTCCGGGAGGTCTCCAATTAGACTTTCACAGCAGACTTTTCAACACATTGTATTTATATTTATTTATATTATGCTAATCACTGTTCAAGTTTTTGTATAGTTTGTAACAAAGTATCCACAAGTAGAATGTGACCTGTCAGCACATTGAATAGTAGGATATCCTATAGATATTACGAGCGCATCACTTTATCTATTTAATTATTATAAGTGGGGTGTCACTGAATGATTGCAGCTGCAGTATCTGGATATTTGAACTCTTTTTTACATATCAGTTTTTTTATATATTAGTTTATTTATTCATTTTTTACACTACTTTGTACAACATTTTACAGTTTTATATATTCACTTTAGCGCTTGAGTACCTTAACACTTTTATTTTATGCTTTGGGACTTACTTCTATATTTTCAATTGTTTATAGCATTAACTATTCAACTTATTTGGTGTCACGACACTTTTTATACTTTGTTCACAATTCATGTGATACTTATTCAGACATTTATTGTTGAATTATCAAGTACACGTATATCAGTGTTTATTTAGTGCAATTCTATCTTTTTTCCACTAACCTGACACTTCCTGGGGCGACGCAGACCCTATCTGACCCTAAAACCTAACTTGTATCACCCACCGGGTGATCAGGGGGTTAAACCTTTATTAGGATAATAAACAGCGGGTGCCCTGACACTATAAATAATAAACTAACTAACCAGCATCATCCGTAACAGTTATATGGTGATCACTGGTGAATAGGGATGAGCCGAACACCCCCCTGTTCGGTTCGCACCAGAACACGCGAACAGGAAAAAAGTTCGCTCGAACGCGCGAACACCGTTAAAGTCTATGGGACACGAACATGAGTAATCAAAAGTGCTAATTTTAAAGGCTTATATGCAAGTTATTGTCATAAAAAGTGTTTGGGGACCTGGGTCCTGCCCCAGGGGACATGGATCAATGCAAAAAAAGTTTTAAAAATGGACGTTTTTTCAGGAGCAGTGATTTTAATAATGCTTAAAGTCAAACAATAAAAGTGTAATATCCCTTTAAATTTCGTACCTTGGGGGTGTCTATAGTATGCCTGTAAAGGGGCGCATGTTTCCCGTGTTTAGAACAGTCTGACAGCAAAATGACATTTCAAAGGAAAAAAACATTTAAAACTACCCGCGGCTATTGCATTGCCAACAATACACATAGAAGTTCATTGATAAAAATGGCATGGGAATTCCCCACAGGGAAACCCCGAACCAAAATTAAAAAAAAAAAATGACGTGGGGGGTCCCCCTAAATTTAATACCAGGCCCTTCAGGTCTGGTATGGTTATTAAGGGGAACCCCGGCCAAAATTTAAAAAAAAAATGACGTGGGGTTCCCCCTAAATTCCATACCAGACCCTTCAGGCCTGGTATGGATTTTTAGGGGAAGCCAGCACCAAAAAAAAAGAAAAAACGGTGTGGGGTCCCCCCAAAAATCCATACCTACCAGACCCTTATCCGAGCACGCAACCTGGCAGGCCTCAGGAAAAGAGGGGGGGTCGAGAGTGCCGCCCCCCCTCCTGAACCGTACCAGGCCACATGCCCTCAACATTGGGAGGGTGCTTTGGGGTAGCCCTCCAAAACACCTTGTCCCCATGTTGATGAGGACAAGGGCCTCATCCCCACAACCCTGGCCGGTGGTTGTGGGGGTCTGCTGGCGGGGGGCTTATCGGAATCTGGAAGCCCCCTTTAACAAGGGGACCCCCAGATCCCGCCCCCCCCGTGTGAAATGGTAAGGGGGTACTTACCCCTACCATTTCACTAAAAAACTGTCAAAAATGTTAAAAATGACAAGAGACAGTTTTTGACAATTCCTTTATTTAAATGCTTCTTCTTTCTTCTATCTTCCTTCATCTTCTTCTTCTTCTGGTTCTTCTGGCTCTTCTGGTTCTTCCTCCGGCGTTCTCGTCCAGCATCTCCTCCGCGCCGTCTTCTATCTTCTTCTCCTCGAGCAGCTCCGCACCCATGGCATGGGGGGAGGCTCCCGCTCTTCTCTTCATCTTCTTCTTCATCCTCTTCTCTTCTTCCTTCTTCTCTTCTTCTCTTCTTCATTTTCTTCTCCGGGCCGCTCCGCATCCATGCTGGCATGGAGGGAGGCTCCCGCTGTGTGACGGCGACTCCTCATCTGACGGTTCTTAAATAACGGGGGGGCGGGGCCACCCGGTGACCCCGACCCCCTCTGACGCACGGTGACTTGACGGGACTTCCCTGTGATGTCACGGGGAATGCCACAGGGAAGTCCCGTCATGTCCCGTGCGTCAGAGGGGGGCGGGGTCACCAGGTGGCCCCGCCCCCCATTATTTAAGAACTGTCAGACTAGGAAACGCCGTCACACAGCGGGAGCCTCCCTCCATGCCAGCATGGGTGCGGAGCGGCCCGGAAAAGAAAATGAAGAAGAGAAGAAGAGAAGAAGGAAGAAGAGAAGAGGATGAAGAAGAAGATGAAGAGAAGAGCGGGAGCCTCCCCCCATGCCATGGGTGCGGAGCTGCTCGAGGAGAAGAAGATAGAAGACGGCGCGGAGGAGATGCTGGACGAGAACGCCGGAGGAAGAACCAGAAGAGCCAGAAGAACCAGAAGAAGAAGAAGATGAAGGAAGATAGAAGAAAGAAGAAGCATTTAAATAAAGGAATTGTCAAAAACTGTCTCTTGTCATTTTTAACATTTTTGACAGTTTTGTAGTGAAATGGTAGGGGTAAGTACCCCCTTACCATTTCACACAGGGGGGGCCGGGATCTGGGGGTCCCCTTGTTAAAGGGGGCTTCCAGATTCCGATAAGCCCCCCACACGCAGACCCCCACAACCACCGGCCAGGGTTGTGGGGATGAGGCCCTTGTCTTCATCAACATGGGGACAAGGTGTTTTGGGGGCTACCCCAAAGCACCCTCCCAATGTTGAGGGCATGTGGCCTGGTACGGTTCAGGAGGGGGGGCCGCACTCTCGCCCCCCCTCTTTTCCTGCGGCCTGCCAGGTTGCGTGCTCGGATAAGGGTCTGGTATGGATTTTTGGGGGGACCCCACGCCGTTTTTTTTTTTTTTTTTTGGCGCGGGGTTCCCCTTAAAATCCATACCAGACCTGAAGGGTCTGGTATGATATTAAGGGGGAACCCCGCATCATTTTTTTTTTAAATTTTGGCAGGGGTTCCCCTTAATAACCATACCAGACCTGAAGGGCCTGGTATTGAGTTTAGGGGGACCCCCCACGTCATTTTTTTTTTTAATTTTGGTTCAGGGTTTCCCTGTGGGGAATTCCCATGCCGTTTTTATCAATGAACTTCTATGTGTATTGTCGGCAATGCAATAGCCGCGGGTAGTTTTAAATGTTTTTTTTCCTTCGAAATGTCATTTTGCTGTCAGACTGTTCTAAACACGGGAAACATGCGCCCCTTTACAGGCATACTATAGACACCCCCCAGGTACGAAATTTAAAGGGATATTACACTTTTATTGTTTGACTTTAAGCATTATTAAAATCACTGCTCCTGAAAAAACGGCCATTTTTAAAACTTTTTTTTTGCATTGATCCATGTCCCCTGGGGCAGGACCCAGGTCCCCAAACACTTTTTATGACAATAACTTGCATATAAGCCTTTAAAATTAGCACTTTTGATTTCTCCCATAGACTTTCAAAGAGTGTTCTGCGGCATTCGAATTTGCCGTGAACACCCCAAATTGTTCGCTGTTCGGCGAACTTGCGAACAGCCAATGTTCGAGTTGAACATGAAGCTCATCCCTACTGATGAAAGGGTTAACTAGGGCGCAATCAGGGGGTTAAAACCTTTACTAGGTAGTATATTGGGGTCCCTGATACTATAAAACGCTGACGGCGAACCTAAATACTTACCTCCCTAACTAGCGTCACCTGGTGACACTAATACAGCGATCAGAAGAATGATCGCTTAGTGACAATGGTGACGGCGGGGTAATCACAGGGTTAAACCTTTATTGGGGGGGTTAGGGGGGGTTAGGGGGGTACCTTAGACCTAAAGGGGACTACCACTAACTGCCCTACCACTTATAACGGTCACAAATGAAACCAATGCAGTAATCAGTAAAAAAAAATGAGATGACATCACTTCCTTTGCCGCTGTTTACATTACAGCAGCAGAGGAACATTGTCATTCGTTGGAAGCGATCGCAAGGGGGTGGCCATGAATGAGTGCCAACCACCTCGGGCACCCCCACCCGCAGGAGGCAAATCACATATCAGATACGTGATTTTGCCTGCCCATGCCATTCTGCCACAGTATATCTGCGTTAGGCGGTCGGCAAGTGGTTAAAGGAGTTTATGTAACACCTTTCCCAACTCTGGTAGGTTACAGTCTAATAGAAAATGTAGTTTTGAGGCATCTGTTGATCAAAAGAGGAGCAGTGGGGAAGGGGGCCACCTCAGTAATGCCTTTTTTTAAAAAATGTTTAGTCCTTCACGCCCAGGGCTGTCAGCTCCCACATCCCATCGGCAGCATCTTTATCATATGGTGGGAGATTATCTAGGGACAAAAACAGATATGGAGAGCTTTCCAGTTGACGATCCATTGAGTTATTGGATCATGAGAATAGACCACTGGCCAGAAAGTGCCCAGTATGCAATAGAGCTGCTGGGCTGCCCTGCATCCAGCATGCTTTCATAACAGGCATTCTGTGCTGCTGGTGATTGTGTGACAGATAATAGAGTGTGTCTGTCCACAGACTCTGTGGATCAGCTGAAATGTATCAAAATGAATTAGTCCTGGATTAGCAGCAGCTATCAAGCCCCTGATTCCCAATGTCACTGATTAAATGCTTTCTGGATCTCAAATCTCTGAAAGACTGTCTAGGCTGCATAGCTTTGTGGGTGTTGATTTCATCTGTAAGAATTGTTTTGGTGTAGGTTTCACGGGCACAATTAACACCCAAGGACCAATTTTTCCACAGCTGTTTGACAGGTGCATATCATTGCAATTTTTGACAGCAAGGCCAATTATTGCTTTCATTAAGAGCACCTGTATGATGTTACAGTGTGAAGGCACCACTGAGCACCGCAGACCAATTTTTCTGCACCAGTTTGACAGGTGCATATCTTTACAATTTTTTGACAGCAAGGCCAATTATTGCTTCCATTAAGAGTACCTCTATAGGGTTACGGTGTGAAGGCACCACCGAAAACCAAAAACCTATTTTTCCACACCTGTTTGACAGGTGCATATCATTGCAATTTTTTACAGCAAGGCCAATTATTGCTTTCATCAAGAATACCTGTATAGGGTTACGTTACCTGTATAGGTGGTGCCTTCACAGTGTGAAGGCACCACTGACACCCAAAGACCATTTTTTTCCAAACCTGTTTGACAGGTACATATCATTTCAATTTTTAACAGCAAGACCAATTCTTGCTTTAATCAAGAGTACCTGTATAGGATTATGGTGTGAAGGCACCAACACCCAAAGACCAATTTTTCCACACCTGTTTGAAGGGTGCATATTATTAAAATTTTTGACAGCAAGGCCAATTCTTGCCTTCATCAAGAGTACCTCTATGGCAGGTGTCTCATACTGGCGGCCCTCCAGCTGTTGCAAAACCCTTTGGGTCTGGTATGGATTTAAAGGGGACCCCACGCCAAAAAAAAATGGAGTGGGGTTCCCCCCCAAATCCATACCAGACCCTTATCCCAACATGCAGCCTGGCAGGTCAGGAAAGGAAGGGGACAAGCGAGCCCCCCCACTCTAAAGCACCTTGTTCCAATGTTGATGGGGACAAGGGCCTCTTCCCCACAAACCTGGGCTTTAACAAGAGGGTTCCCAGATCCTACCTCCATGTACCTTTTTGATTTTGGCGTGGGGGTACCCTCCAAATCCATACCAGACCTGAAGGGGGGCCCACGCTGTTTTTTCCAAAATTTTCTAGTCGCCAATTCTTTTTTTGATGACTTATCAGTTGTAAAGAACACGGTGGCTGGCTTTTAAGCCCACTCCTTAGCAACCAGCTATATACAGGGAACAAAAATAAATAAATCATGAAATACATGAAAAATGCATGCTAAAACGCAAAACACACCACAAAATGGGCCTGAAAAATGCATCAACCGCAACTGCATAGATGTGGACCTAGACTTTGAGAGTTGATGGTAGGATAGGTATCCCCTTTAGAAAAATATCCCCTCACCCCTTGCTTTGGAGATTTTGTATTTCCCCTTACATTTTGTCACATCTAGGACAAAACAAGTGTTAGATCTCACCAATGGGGATACAGTCAATAATAAAAACTAAGCAATCTAAAACTGAAAAAACAAAATTCCTTTACATATACGTTGGGGTTTATTTGAAATGTTTTAATGTGATTTTCATCAAGGTACACACATTTTCCTAAATGATTTAAATTAAAGTGTAAAAATCTTGGGTGAAAATTGTGTTACTATTGTGAGAAACCTTTTATAAAATAACCATTCTTGAAGTCTAAAACTTCAAAATGTGATACATGGTCAAGGTATAGTTAGCTTTGAATTAGGCTGTAAGAGTTTTAAAATATGGCTCCAAACTGTGAGATGTCAGTGCTCCTGGATTATAGGAATGCATGGTTACAGTTAGCAAAAAACAAACACATTTTCAGTTCCGTGATCACATGAATGTGCTTTGAAAACTTTCATTTCTTTTATCTTACTTGGTGCATCTGGCATTGCTAGTATTACCTTTACATCAAACATTTTCCTAGGCATTGGGATTCTTTCACAGTTGTATTAGTTATGTTGCCTGAGGTTTTAAATCTGGCTCTAGGCTGATCCTAGAATGGCATGGAGCTAATTCACTCTTCTTAAATCTTTGGAGAGAACTAAAATGTAAAGACAAGTTCAACAAGAATAATAAAAAGCAAATCTCTAAGGATACAATACAGGCTGTTCAGTATTGATTTTCCGATTCTGTTTGCTTCTGATTTAAAGATTGTGCAGGTTGCAATATAATGCAGAGTTTGTTTCCATCTCACTGTTCCATAAGAAAACTTTATTAGCAGCAAGCTTTATTAATCTTGACAAAGTTATGATATGCACACTGCAACAATAAGTAGTCCTGTAATTCTAGAAATGTCTACTCTACATCTGTCTACGTATGTCTTAGTAAATATCATTAGTAGGGATCTGCGAACAGTTAGACCCAAGCATAAGTTCGGGCCAAACTTTAGCTGTTCGGACGTTCGACGAACAGCCGAACAAACAAGTAGTTCAAACATTTGTTTGGCCCCCGAACCCGACCACAATGCATTGCGGTGCTGAACAGTGCATTGCAAGCCCTGATTAGCTGAAGAAGTGAAAGCTTCAGCCAATCAGGGCACAGAGCACTGTCAGAGTCATGATTGGACACTGTCATCATGACTTTATCCAATCATGGCTCATTCCCGCCCCACAGTATAAAAGTATTCTTTCAAAGGCAGCCATTTTTCAGTGCTATCAGTTAGTTAGTTAGTGTGCTATACTGTGCTATTTTGCTTCAATTGTGAGTGTAGAATATTAGTTTAGTGTCAGTCTAGGGATAGTGTGAGTGTAGTGAGGAGGACCATCATTCAGCTTTGCATAGTGTGCAGCTAGAGTAGGGACAGCTCAGATAGTTTCACTGTAGTGTAGTGAGACCGTGTCATTCATATATACATTAGTGTAGAGTAGGGAAGCACATATAGTGTCAGTGTAGTGTAGTGAGAACATGTCAGTAATCTTGATATTAGTGGATAGCTAGAGTAGGGACAGTTCAGATAGTGTCAGTGTAGTTGAACACGTCTATTTGATTGTGTTACTGCCAGTTTAACGCCATTTACTTCTGTGTGCGTTAATGGCAGTTTAATGCCATTTACTTCTGTGTGTTTTACGCCATATCGTTTTGTGTGCGTTACTGCCAGTTTAACGCCATGTAGTTCTGTGCTCGTTACTGCCAGTTTAACTCCATATCGTTTTGTGCGGTAGTGCCAGTTTAACACCATTTACTTCTGTGTGCGTTACTGCCAGTTTAACGCCATATAGTTTTGTGTGCGTTACTGCCAGTTTAATGCCATATCGTTTTGCGGGTGTTACTGCCAGTTTAACGCCACATAGTTTTGTGTGTGCTACTGCCAGTTTAACGCCATATCGTTTTGTGTGTGCTACTGCCAGTTTAACGCCATATAATTCTGTGTGCATTACTGCCAGTTTAACGCCATATAGTTCTGTGTGCGTTACTGCCAGTTTAACACCATATCGTTTTGCGTGCATTACTGCTAGTTTAACGACATATAGTTCTGTGCATCACTGTACGTTTGTCACATTGTATTGCAGTATATTATAGTGTATCCGTGGAGTGTGTCTATGTAGCTTGAGTACTCAAATTAAAGTGCACCAAACACCTCTTTACATTGATTAAAGTGCATCTTTGTACAGATTTCAACTTCTTCCTTACAATTGTTCATAAGCACCGCCCCCTCCATCCCAATAATGTCTGGGAGGACAACAAGGAGAGGCAGACGTTCCCTTGGCATTGTAAGGGAGCCAGCAACAAATGTGTCCACAGGCAAAGATGGACATGGTGGTCACTCCTCAGGCAGGACATCATTTGCTCTGTTTAGTGAGTTTGCTCATGCTATCCAGCCACAGCATGCAGAGGAGGTGGTGGACTGGCTTACTAAACCTTCCTCATCCTCCTCATCCTCTGTCACTCAAGCAGAATGCAGTCCCCTGCAGTTGCCAGAGTGGATAAACCTGCCTCCTTGTCTACATCTATTCCTGCCATAGCCCCAACATCAGCCATGGAGGAGTCAGCTGAGTTATTTGACCACAGCGTAAGCCACTTGCTCCTTGATGATGCCCAGCCATTACTGGATTCAGATGTTTGTTCTGAGGTTGAGTATGACAGGAACATGAGCCTAGAGAGAGGGAGGAACACTGGTAGACAAATTGGCATTCCTGTTCCCCAAGCCGCAGCGTATTGCCAACTACAGTGGACAAAGATGGAGGAGATGGAGATGATGATGATGATGATGATGATGAGGTCACTGATGCGACTTGGGTGCCAGATAGAGCAGAGGAGGAAACTGAAGGTGAGGCGGCACAACCCCAAGGAGGCCGACATCAAGAAAGTAAAGAGCAGCCACCCTGTTCCATTACATTCTGCAGCTGTTATCTCCCGGACCACCTCCCAAAGCTCAGCTGTTTGGGCCTTTTTCAGCACATCTGCAGCAGATCGCATTGTTGCGATCTGCAAACTGTCTCTCAGGCACATCAAACATGGCAAAAACATTTGGGTACCACATGCCTAACAAGGCATTTAACGTCCAACCACTCAGCTCATGGGCAAGAGCACCTAAAAGTCACACAAAAGGGGCACAAATCTGTCCCTCCTCCTCTTCCTCCTCCTTACCCACTTCAGCCTGCCCCTGCTATCCCGAGTCATTACCTCTCAGCAGCCTCCACTGACAGGGGTGATGGTATAGCACAGGGTGTCCCAGGTCCTAGCAACACATCTGCCAGCAGCACACCACCAGCTGTAGACTGTAGCCGGCAAATTTCTCTGCCCCATCTGCTGCAGCAGAAAAAAAAATACAGTCCCTGCCACCCACATAAATAAAAAAGGCAGTGCAGCGCATACGAAATCCTAAATACAACAATCAATAATTGTCCATATAAAGATAAGATCCAATTACAATCCAGCAATTCCTCCAGTGATAATCGTGACATGCAATAGCTTGTTGGGTGACTGTAGTGAAATGGACCTCCACCTTCGATAACACCAGCCGCTCACCTCTACAGATGGACCCCTGAGTATATCAGTCAGGTCAAATCAGAAGTTCCCTCACAGGGATAAAGGCAGGGGATGGTGTATGCAGATCCCGGTCAAGCTTCAGCAACAGATACTCTTGCAGTCATGACATGTGAAAATATATAAAGGAGATCTAGTGCTCTCTTTAAATCGCTAAAAATCGTTTATTCTAAATAAGTAAAATCACTTACAAACATTGCACTGTACCCCAGTGCAAAGGACAACAGCATGTGTGAAAGGATGATCCACATCAGATGGACGAGCGGAGCGCGGGTGACGTCACAATCCAGACACGTGGGCGGTGCCGTACGTGTTACGTCCCTAAAGGGGGCGGGACTTCCTCAGCGGCGACGGCTGGCTGTGACTACACCCGCTTATATGCATATCAGGAAGAGGAAATAGCCAATCCACATCAAAGCGTGCCTCTCTCCATGGTAACGCAGGGAGAGATACTAGACAGCGCAATATAAGTAAACAGGAAACACTGCGGAAAATATCCACTGCCGCTGCCCGTTTTGCATTGCTTGTTTTGAGAATAGCCATTTTAGAGAGCTATAGCACGAAAATGGTAAGAATAAAATATATAAAGAAATATACATAAAAATGTATAAAAATATATATATAAAAAATTTGATTGACATCCCGCGCTCTGAACGGCCATCCTGGAGTCATCCATATGTTCATAATACATAAAATATGTAAATTACATAAGGAAATGTAAACATTAAATCAATCCCTAAAAATCAGACCCTAAAATGGAATAAAAAATTCAAGTACCATAAACAAGGGGGGAGGAGGGGGGCCAGTAAGAGTGATAGATGATTATGACAGTTAACTGCTAACGATCCGACATAAAGCAATTAACGTCAAACTCAACGTTCAAGCCCCCAGGGATGAGGACCTTGGTCTCATGAATCCAATGGGATTCCCTGTGGCTTAGTTGACGTAAGAAATTGCCCCCTCTCCAATGTTTTTTTACTCTCTCAATACCCCAGAAACTCAATCCTCTGGGGTTTTGACCATGCACTAATTTGAAATGTTTGGAGACATTGTGTGTCTTTAATCCCTTCTTGATGTTGTTAACATGTTCTCCTGAATGCACATGTAGGGGGCGGGAAGTCCTTCCTATGTATTGAAGACCACACTCGCATTGGAGCATGTATACGACCCCTACCGTTGTGCAAGTAATCAGTTGGTCAATTTTGTATTCTTTACCAGTGTATGTGGCCCTAAAATTCTTGCGTTTTTCGCCCACAGGCATAAAAACCTGAGAGGAAAGAGAACAATCGGTTCTCAGACTGTATAGGGGGATCAACCACTCCTGGGGCTAATCGATCGCACAAAGATGGAGCTTTCTTATAAATGAACATCGGACGTGGTGGCAGCAGGGGACCCAGCACACGATCCTGTTTCAGGATTGGCCAATTTTTTGCAACTAATCTTTCAAACTGTTTATGTTGGACATTATAGTTAAGCACCATTTTAAAATTAGAAACATAAGAGCTGGTATCTTTAACTTTATCAACAATCAATGAGGCCCTGTCCATGGCCAAAACCTTCTCAACTTCACTATTCAAATTGTGTATATTATAACCTTTTTCTACGAATCTAGACGTAAGCAACGTGGATTGAGCAACAAAATTACGTCTAAGTCTAACAAATTGCCCCCTGGGAATGTTGCAAAGCCAAGATTTGTGATGGCAACTTCCCAGGGGGATGTAGGAATTGCGATCCGTAGGTTTCAGGTAATTACACAATCTAAATCCTTCGCTCTCCTTCAAAATTTCAAGATCCGGAAAGACTATCTTTTCTTTGCTGAAACACCAGGATAACTGGATGTTTTTGGTGTTACTATCCAGTTTCTGTACAAAGGTATCAAGACCAAGTTGATCACCCTCCCAGATCATAATAAGGTCGTCTATGTACCTTTTGTAACAGACTAGTTCAGGGGGGCGATGCTTGAACACCACGTCTTCCTCCCAGTGGGCCATAAAAAGGTTGGCCACACTGGGAGCAAAACAGGCGCCCATTGCAACACCCCTTTTTTGAAGAAAAAATTGACGATTAAACCAAAAATAATTTTTGGCCAAACAAAACTTCAAACATTTTAAAAGGAACTTTTTGTGTGCCTCAGGAAGATCAGAATATAAGGATAGGGCCCATTGGACAGAGGATATAGCATCCTCATGTCCAATGATGGTATATAAGGACCCTACATCGGCCGTGACCATAATACTAGAGGGAGAACATCTAGTTGATTCAATAGTTTGAATGATGTGCTTGGTGTCTTTAAGAAAAGCATCTGTTTTGCATACCAGGGGCTGAAGAAAGTAATCTATATATTGGCCTAACCTGGAGGAAATGGAATCGATACCATTTACTATAGGCCTTCCAGGATGATTATTCATATCCTTATGAATTTTTGGGAGGCAGTAAATGATAGGGGTTCTGCAGAAAAAGGGGTCCAAATAGGAAGCCTCCTTCTTAGTGAGAATATTCTCACTTTTCCCTTCCTCTATTAGCCAATGAAGCTCATCTTTATAAATCAACATAGGATCTTTGTTCAAAATTTGATAAGTATCTCGATCCTCCAGTAGTCTATGCAGTTCACCCAGGTATTTAGATTTATCCAGAATCATCAAACCTCCCCCTTTATCCGCAGGGCGAATAACGATGTCATTTCTTTTTTCTAAAGATTTCATGCCCTGCTGGATAGGTAGTGGGTCTGTTGCTTTTCTAACCTTCATTTTATCCAAGTCATTAAATAACATGTTCTTAAACACCTCCAAAAATGTATTGTCAGCATTAAGAGGGTTGAAGGTGGATTTGTTGCGTAGATTGGAATAAGATCCCCTTACGGTAGTAACTGGTCTACTGGGATTAGATAAGAAATATTTTTTCATATTTAAGTTCCTGACAAATTTATGGATGTTAACATAAGTGTCAAATTTATTCATATTTTGAACGGGAGCAAACTTCAGCCCTCTATCAAGGACTCTGACCTCGCTCTCGCTCAAAGTGACACTACTCAAATTATAAATCCCTGCTCCTAGTAGGGTTTTTTCTTTTTGTACTCTCCTACCCCCTCTGTTTCCTCTCTTTCTTTTCTTTTTAAAGGTGGGCCTCTCATTTGTGGGGATGGCTGTGGTTGTTGTTTCCACCATTCTCCTGGGTTCGGCTGGTAATTCAGCGTTCCCCTCCCCGGCCCATTCTGGGCCCCTGAAAAATCCCCTCCTTCATTGGTGCTACGTTGTTGTAATGGGGCAAACCTATTATATAGGGGTACCTCTCCCCTTTGTGTGTATTGGGATGTGTCTCTTATACTCTCATTAGAAGGATAAGGGTAAGGATGAGAATTTTGCCTCTGGTTATCCCACCCTCGGGGTGATCTATATTCTTGTTGATAATATGAATGATAATAATTCTCTCTGGTAGGGGTCTTTGGAGGGCCCCTTCCCCTACCTCTACCTCTCTTAAAATTGCCTCTAGTACCCTGACCTCCTCTTAAGGGGGGCAGGGCAGGTGGGGGATGATTATACGCAGTAGGAGGTGGGACTAGCACATCTATAGGATCGTTCTGTGAGGGGTGAGTATTCGTCCCTGATGGATCAGGAGGGGAAGTGGCCTGCCATTTAAATATATTCCCACTCCTAAAATCATCCAAATCTCTGATATATTTTTTCTTTTTCTTATTTTGAACTTCAATATCCCATTTAGTGAGTCTATTACCAAGATCAGTAGATAATTTCAAAAACTCCTCACTATTTTTGAAAGGTTCAATGGTGTTCCTAATGTCACGTATTTGAGATTCCAAGAACTCCATTTTCCTTTCTTTACGTGCAAGCAACAGTTGTATTAATTCAGAACCTTTCTTAATAAAAAAGTCTCTCCATTCAATCATTGAAGCTTCATCATAGAGACCGTCATTGGGCGGGATATCCCATCTCAATCTCCTGGGGATTAGATTGGAGCAGTGTTTCTCAACTCCAGTCCTCAAGGCGCCCCAACAGGTCATGTTTACAGGCTTCCCATTATTTTGCACAGGTGATTTGATCAGTTTCACTGCCTTAGTAATTACCACAGCTGTTTCATCTGAGGGAAATCCTGAAAACGTGACCTGTTGGGGCGCCTTGAGGACTGGAGTTGAGAAACACTGGATTGGAGGAGAGATATTGTTTGAATGAGGCAATGTCCCACCATGTTTTCACCTTCTTCTCAAAGATATGGTTTAATTTCTTAAAGAAGAGGTCAAATCACTGCCTTGTTCAGATGCAGGAGCGTGGGAAAAAACCTCATCCAATTTAACTTCCCGTTTTTCCAAATAGAAAAAAACATCCATGGTTGCAGCTGTAATCGTGATAATTTAAACAGTGACAGATATAAACAGAGTCAACCAGCGCAAACCGTACAACCTAACTATGAGCAGCTGTAGTACTGGGGGAAAAATTAATCAAATCCCAAAAACATAAATAAAAAAGGCAGTACAGCGCATACGAAATCCTAAATACAACAATCAATAATTGTCCATATAAAGATAAGATCCAATTAAAATCCAGCAATTCCTCCAGTGATAATCGTGACATGCAATAGCTTGTTGGGTGACTGTAGTGAAATGGACCTCCACCTTCGATAACACCAGCCGCTCACCTCTACAGATGGACCCCTGAGTATATCGGTCAGGTCAAATCAGCAGTTCCCTCACAGGGATAAAGGCAGGGGATGGTGTATGCAGATCCCGGTCAAGCTTCAGCAACAGATACTCTTGCAGTCATGACATGTGAAAATATATAAAGGAGATCTAGTGCTCTCTGTAAATCGCTAAAAATCGTTTATTCTAAATAAGTAAAATCACTTACAAACATCGCACTGTACCCCAGTGCAAAGGACAACAGCATGTGTGAAAGGATGATCCACATCGGATGGACGAGCGGAGCGCGGGTGACGTCACAATCCAGACACGTGGGCGGTGCCGTATGCGTTACGTCCCTAAAGGGGGCGGGACTTCCTCAGCGGCGACGGCTGGTTGTGACTACACCCGCTTATATGCATATCAGGAAGAGGAAATAGCCAATCCACATCAAAGCGTGCCTCTCTCCATGGTAACGCAGGGAGAGATACTAGACAGCGCAATATAAGTAAACAGGAAACACTGCGGAAAATATCCACTGCCGCTGCCCGTTTTGCATTGCTTGTTTTGAGAATAGCCATTTTAGAGAGCTATAGCACGAAAATGGTAAGAATAAAATATATAAAGAAATATACATAAAAATGTATAAAAATATATATATAAAAAATTGGATTGACATCCCGCGCTCTGAACGGCCATCCTGGAGTCATCCATATGTTCATAATACATAAAATATGTAAATTACATAAGGAAATGTAAACATTAAACCAATCCCTAAAAATCAGACCCTAAAATGGAATAAAAAATTCAAGTACCATAAACAAGGGGGAGGAGGGGGGCCAGTAAGAGTGATAAGAGTGATAGATGATTATGACAGTTAACTGCTAACGATTTTATATATTTTTATATATATTTTTTTTTATATATATATATTTTTATACATTTTTATATATATTTCTTTATATATTTTATTTATACCATTTTCATGCTATAGCTCCCTAAAATGGCTATTCTCAAAATAAGCAATGTAAAACGGGCAGCGGCAGTGAATATTTCCCGCAGTGTTTCCTGTTTACTTATATTGCACTGTCTAGTATCTCTCCCTGCGTTACCATGGAGAGAGGCACGCTTTGATGTGGATTGGCTATTTCCTCTTCCTGATATGCATATAAGCGGGTGTAGGCACGCTTTAAAAAGGGCCCAAAATACATCCCTGGGAATTACAGACCAGTTAGCCTAACATCAATAGTATGTAAACTCTTGGAGGGGATGATAAGGGACTATATACAAGATTTTAGTAATAAGAACGGTATCATTAGCAGTAATCAGCATGGATTCATGAAGAATCGTTCTTGCTAAACCAATCTATTAACCTTCTATGAGGAGGTGAGTTGCCATCTAGATAAAGGAAGGCCCATAGACGTGGTGTATCTGGATTTTGCAAAAGCATATGACACAGTTCCCCATAAACGTTTACTGTACAAGATAAGGTCCATTGGCATGGACTATAGGGTGAGTATAGGGATGAGCCGAACACCCCCCTGTTCGGTTCGCACCAGAACATGCGAACAGGAAAAAAGTTCGTTCGAACACGCGAACACCGTTAAAGTCTATGGGACACGAACATGAATAATCAAAAGTGCTAATTTTAAAGGCTAATATGCAAGTTATTGTCATAAAAAGTGTTTGGGGACCCGGGTCCTGCCCCAGGGGACATGGATCAATGCAAAAAAAAGTTTTAAAAACGGCCGTTCTTTCAGGAGCAGTGATTTTAATAATGCTTAAAGTCAAACAATAAAAGTGTAATATCCCTTTAAATTTCGTACCTGGGGGGGTGTCTATAGTATGCCTGTAAAGGGGCGCATGTTTCCTGTGTTTAGAACAGTCTGTCAGCAAAATAACATTTTGAAGGAAAAAACTAATTTAAAACTACCCGTGGCTATTGCATTGCCGACAATACACATAGAAGTTCATTGATAAAAACGGCATGGGAATTCCCCAAAGGGGAACCTCGAACCAAAATTTAAAAAAAAAATGACGTGGGAGTCCCCCTAAATTCCATACCAGGCCCTTCAGGTCTGGTATGGATATTAAGGGGAACCCCGGCCAAAATTAAAAAAAAAAAATGACGTTTGGTTCCCCCTAAATTCCATACCAGACCCTTCAGGTCTGGTATGGATATTAAGGGGAACCCCGGCCAAAATTTAAAAAAATAACGGCGTGGGGTCCCCCTAAAAATCCATACCAGACCCTTATCCGAGCACGCAACCTTGCAGGCCGCAGGAAAAGAGGGGGGGACAAGAATGCGGCCCCCCCCTCCTGAACCGTACCAGGCCACATGCCCTCAACATTGGGAGGGTGCTTTGGGGTAGCCCCCCAAAACACCTTGTCCCCATGTTGATGAGGACAAGGGCCTCATCCCCACAACCCTGGCCGGTGGTTGTGGGGGTCTGCGGGCGGGGGGCTTATCGGAATCTGGAAGCCCCCTTTAACAAGGGGACCCCCAGATCCCGGCCCCCCCTGTGTGAAATGGTAAGGGGGTACTTACCCCTACCATTTCACTAAAAAACTGTCAAAAATGTTAAAAATGACAAGAGACAGTTTTTGACAATTCCTTTATTTAAATGCTTCTTCTATCTTCCTTCATCTTCTGGTTCTTCTGGCTCTTCTGGTTCTTCCTCCGGCGTTCTCGTCCAGCATCTCCTCCGCGGCGTCTTCTATCTTCTTCTCCTCGGGCCGCTCCGCACCCATGGCATTGGGGGGAGGCTCCCGCTCTTCTCTTCTTCTTTTCTTCTCTTCTTCTCTTCTTCTCTTCTTCATTTTCTTCTCCGGGCCGCTCCGCACCCATGCTGGCATGGAGGGAGGCTCCCGCTGTGTGACGGCACTCCTCGTCTGACAGTTCTTAAATAACGGGGGGCGGGGCCACTCGATGACCCCGCCCCCCTCTGACGCACGGTGACTTGACGGGACTTCCCTGTTACGTCACGGGGAATGCCACAGGAAAGTCCCGTCATGTCCCGTGCGTCAGAGGGGGGCGGGGTCACTGGGTGGCCCCGCCCCCCGTTATTTAAGACCTGTCAGACGAGGAGCGCCGTCACACAGCGGGAGCCTCCCTCCATGCCAGCATGGGTGCGGAGCGGCCCGGAGAAGAAAATGAAGAAGAGAAGAAGAGAAGAAAAGAAGAAGAGAAGAGCGGGAGCCCCCCCCATGCCATGGGTGCGGAGCGGCCCGAGGAGAAGAAGATAGAAGACGCCGCGGAGGAGATGCTGGACGAGAATGCCGGAGGAAGAACCAGAAGAGCCAGAAGAATCAGAAGATGAAGGAAGATAGAAGAAGAAGTATTTAAATAAAGGAATTGTCAAAAACTGTCTCTTGTCATTTTTAACATTTTTGACAGTTTTTTAGTGAAATGGTAGGGGTAAGTACCCCCTTACCATTTCACACAGGGGGGAGCCGGGATCTGGGGGTCCCCTTGTTAAAGGGGGCTTACAGATTCCGATAAGCCCCTCGCCCGCAGACCCCCACAACCACCGGCCAGGGTTGTGGGGATGAGGCCCTTGTCTTCATCAACATGGGGACAAGGTGTTTTGGGGGCTACCCCAAAGCACCCTCCCAATGTTGAGGGCATGTGGCCTGGTACGGTTCAGGAGGGGGGGGCCGCACTTTCATCCCCCCCTCCTTTCCTGTGGCCTGCCAGGTTGCGTGCTCGGATAAGGGTCTGGTATGGATTTTTGGGGGGACCCCACGCCGTTTTTTTTTTTTTTTTTTTTGGCGCGGGGTTCCCCTTAAAATCCATACCAGACCCGAAGGGCCTGGTATGGAATTTAGGGGGACTCCCACGTCATTTTTTTTTTTTAAATTTTGGTTCGGGGTTCCCCTTTGGGGAATTCCCATGCCATTTTTATCAATGAACTTCTATGTGTATTGTCGGCAATGCAATAGCCGCGGGTAGTTTTAAATGAGTTTTTTCCTTCAAAATGTCATTTTGCTGTCAGACTGTTCTAAACACGGGAAACATGCGCCCTTTTACAGGCATACTATAGACACCCCCCAGGTACGAAATTTAAAGGGATATTACACTTTTATTGTTTGACTTTAAGCATTATTAAAATCACTGCTCCTGAAAAAACGGCCGTTTTTAAAACATTTTTTTGCATTGATCCATGTCCCCTGGGGCAGGACCCGGGTCCCCAAACACTTTTTATGACAATAACTTGCATATTAGCCTTTAAAATTAGCACTTTTGATTTCTCCCATAGACTTTTAAAGGGTGTTCCGCGGCATTCGAATTTGCCGTGAACACCCCAAATTGTTCGCTGTTCGGCGAACTTGCGAACAGCCAATGTTCGAGTCGAACATGAGTTCGACTCGAACTCGAAGCTCATCCCTAGGTGAGTACATGGATTGAAAACTGGCTACAAGGGCGAGTTCAGAGGGTGGTGATAAATGGGGAGTACTCGGAATGGTCAGGGGTGGGTAGTGGGGTTCCCCAGGGTTCTGTGCTGGGACCAATCCTATTTAATTTGTTCATAAACGATCTAGAGGATGGGATAAACAGTTCAATCTCTGTATTTGCAGACGATACTAAACTAAGCAGGGCAATAACTTCTCCGCAGGATGTGGAAACCTTGCAAAAAGACCTGAACAAATTAATGGGGTGGGCGACTACATGGCAAATGAGGTTCAATGTAGAAAAATGTAAAATAATGCATTTGGGTGGCAAAAATATGAATGCAATCTATACACTGGGGGGAGAACCTCTGGGGAATCTAGGATGGAAAAGGACCTGGGGGTCCTAGTAGATGATCGGCTCAGCAATGGCATGCAATGCCAAGCTGCTGCTAACAAAGCAAACAGAATATTGGCATGCATTAAAAGGGGGATCAACTTCAGAGATAAAACGATAATTCTCCCGCTCTACAAGACTCTGGTCCGGCCGCACCTAGAGTATGCGGTCCAGTTCTGGGCACCAGTCCTCAGGAAGGATGTACTGGAAATGGAGCGAGTACAAAGAAGGGCAACAAAGCTAATAAAGGGTCTGAAGGATCTTAGTTATGAGGAAAGGTTGCAAGCACTGAACTTATTCTCTCTGGAGAAGAGACGCTTGAGAGGGGATATGATTTCAATTTACAAATACCGGACTGGTGACCCCACAATAGGGTTAAAACTTTTTCGCAGAAGAGAGTTTAACAAGACTCGTGGCCACTCATTAAAATTAGAAGAAAAGAGGTTTAACCTTAAACTACGTAGAGGGTTCTTTACTGTAAGAGCGGCAAGGATGTGGAATTCCCTTCCACAGGCAGTGGTCTCAGCGGGGAGCATTGATAGCTTCAAGAAACTATTAGATAAGCACCTGAATGACCGCAACATACAGGGATATACAATGTAATACTGACACATAATCACACACATAGGTTGGACTTGATGGACTTGTGTCTTTTTTCAACCTCACCTACTATGTAACTATATGTAACTAGTCACAGCCAGCCGTCGCCGCTGAGGAAGTCCCGCCCCCTTTAGGGACGTAACGCGTACGGAACTGCCCACGTGTCTGGATCGTGACGTCACCCGCGCTCCGCTCGTGCATCCGATGTGGATCATCCTTTCACACATGCTGTTGTCCTTTGCACTGGGGTACAGTGCAATGTTTGTAAGTGATTTTACTTATTTAGAATAAACGATTTTTAGCGATTTACAGAGAGCACTAGATCTCCTTTATATATTTTCACATGTCATGACTACAAGAGTATCTGTTGCTGAAGCTTGACCGGGATCTGCATACACCATCCCCTGCCTTTATCCCTGTGAGGGAACTTCTGATTTGACCTGACCGATATACTCAGGGGTCCATCTGTAGAGGTGAGCGGCTGGTGTTATCGAAGATGGAGGTCCATTTCACTACAGTCACCCAACAAGCTATTGCATGTCATGATTATCACTGGAGGAATTGCTGGATTTTAATTGGATCTTATCTTTATATGGACAATTATTGATTGTTGTATTTAGGATTTCGTATGCGCTGTACTGCCTTTTTTATTTATGTTTTTGGGATTTGATTAATTTTTCCCCCAGTGCTACAGCTGCTCATAATTAGGTTGTACGGTTTGCGCTGGTCGACTCTGTTTATACCTGCCACCCACATGCCCAGCATCTAAATGCATGCTTGTCGAAGCTGTTGGCTCTCCAACTTCTGCCTGGTGGATTCTGCCCCTTCTGCGAATTCGCACAAAGTGCTGTACCACAATGGCAGGTTCCTAGTCGCTATTACTTTTCACGTAAGGCCATTCCATCTCTCTATCATCAGGTGGAAGGGAATGTTCTGGCATCATTGGGCAAGGCAGTCAGCCATAAAATCCACCTTACTGCTGACACATGATCCAGCAAGCATGGGCAGGGGCGATATATTTTGATCACAGCACACTGGGTGCCTGGCACATGTACTCAATTTTTTGGTGCAGCTTTTCCTAAGTACGTACCCAGGGTTGCAAGATGTACTAAAACAGGCCAGAAGAGTCTGTAGCCATTTCAGGCAGTCATACACAGCTAGTGCTCGGTTGGCTGAAATTCAGCGGGAATTCCACCTGCCCTAAACCGTCTGGTTTGTGACATGCCCACCAGGTAGAACTCAACTTTGGCAATGCTGCAGCAGCTATACCTGTGGCAGAGGGCCGTCAACGAGTACCTGTGCCAGTATGGCATGATGACGGGCTCAGACCGCCTCGGCTTTTTTTCACCATGCCAATGGCTGATCATTAAGGATGCATGCACTGTATTGTCACCATTTGAGGAGGCCACAAGGATCATGAGCAGTGACAGTGCATGCATCAGTGACACAATCCCTGTTGTGTTCTTGCTGGAGCAGACTCTGCGTGGCATTATGGACAGGGCACTGGAGGCAGAGCAGCAGGAGGAAGCAGAGGACTTCCTTTCCTCTCAAGGCCCCCTTTATCCAGACACCATCATTCCTATGTCACAGAACACACAGTAGGAGAGAGGATAGGAGGAAGAGGAGGAGGATTCTGGCACTTTCATAGGCTTCGAAGAAGAGGAAGACATTCGTCAATCTATAAGTGATGGCTTTCCAACCCCAGGACCCTTGGGAGTAGTACGTGGCTGGGAGGAGGAAGTTCCAGATGCTGTCATCCTGAGTGACCCTGGGGAGTCTGCTTCTCAAGCCTCGGAAAATTTGAGGCACATGGCAACCTCATGCTTCAAAGCCTGTGAAAGGACCCAAGAATACGTGGCATAAAGGAGAAGGATGATTGCTGGTTGCCAACCCTCCTTGACCACCGTTATAAGGAAAAGGTCTCAGAACTCATCCCGTCCCCACAGAGAGTGCAGAAGATAAAATCTTTTGAGGACACGTTAAAAATGATTTTATTGAATGTTTTTCCTGACTCCAGTAGGTTACAGTGTGGTCAAGAGAGGAACGTTGGAGAAGGTGTCCGCCTAAGTGAGTTATTTCAGAATTTTTTTAATCCTCACCACCCCGGGCTGTCAGCTGCCATATCCCATCGGCAGCATCTGCATCACATGGTGGACGATTACCTTGGGGCCAAAACAGAGATGGAGAGCTTTCCAGCTGATGATCCACTGACTTACTTGATCATGAGAGTAGACCACTGACCAGAACTTGCCCAGTATGCTATTGAGTTGTTGGGCTGCCCTGCATCCAGTGTGCTTTCAGAACGGGCATTCAGTGCTGCAGGAGGTTTCATTACTGATCATAGAACATGTCTGTCCACAGACTCGTGAACCGTGACTTTTATAAAAATGAATCAGTCATGGATTATCAGCTATTAAGCCCCTGATGTCGATGTCACTGATTTCTTTTTGGGATGTAGATTCTCTGCAGGACTTCAAGGCTGCCTAGCTTTGAGGGTGTTCAATCATTTCATCTGGAAGAATGTTGTTGGTATAGGTTTCATGGGTACAATTAACACCTGAAGACCAATTTTTCTGCACCTGTTTGACAGGTGCATATCATTGCAATTTTTACAGCAAGGCCAGTTCTTGCTTTCATCAAGAGTACCTCTATAGGGTTATAGTGGGAAGGTGCCACCGACACCCAAAGACCAATTTTTTACTTCTATCCAAAGTCAAAGTGACAACAAAATGTATCCAAAAAATCTCTAATCTTGTTCCCAGTGCACTACATTGTGGACTCATCATTCACACTGGCTCCCCAGTTGTTGCTGAGCAAAATAAAGGCAGCTTGCAGAGAAAATGTCATTTTTTTTTTGGCTTTTTTAAATGCAATTATTGCTGCAGCAGATTCTAGACATGGTACAGATCTGCCACTTTACAGGTAGACTAAGGGGACCCCCCCAGGCACTATATTGGAAGGATTTTTTTATTTTTATGCTTTCACTTTAAAAATAAAAAAAATCACTGCTCATTTAAAAAATTATGTTTTTTACAAACTTTTTTTATTGATACATGTCCCCCAGGGGAGGACCCGGACCCTTATAAGCATTGTATGCCCAATTACTTGCATATAAGCCTTCAAAATGGGCACTTTTGATTTTTGACGTTCGGGTCCCATTGACTTTATTGGGGTTCGTTATTCGGGTCCGAACTTTTGCGGTGTTCAGAAGTTTTGGTGTGAATCGAACAGGGGTCAGTTTGGCCCATCCCTAGTCATTAGTCATATCCATAAATATGGCAAAATTGCCAGCAGCAGCAAAACTAAAATGATACATTTTTTTTAAGATAGGGGTAAGTGGCGCTACCTCTAATGGGGTATCTATTGTGATAAATTGTGCTAAATGTGTAATTCAGAGCACCCGCTTAACTAAAAGAAAAAACTTTTGTACATAAAAGTGTCCCCACCTCTTGTGTAAAAGGGATCTATACTGTAGAAATCCCCTCTACACTCTGTGTAGTAAACCAATTATTCATCAATACATAAAGAGTGACAGCTCATAGAGCCAACAAGCATATGTTTAATACCCTCCATCTATCCAAAAATGTTTTTGGTGATGATGGGAGGTGTATTAAATAATAATCAATACTCCATATGGGTGATTAGTGAAAAAATATTATGATAATCTTAAGGGTGCGAGAGTCTATTCCACATATGAGAAAAAAAAAAAAAAAATATATATATATATATATATATATATATATATATATATATATATATATATATATATATAGATAATTCCAGCAAAAAATCCAATTCCAAAAAATATATATATATATATAAATAAATAAATTACAGTTCCAAAAAATTATATATGTATATAGAATTCCGGCAAAAAAATGATGAATATATAGTGTTCCAGCAATGTTCCAACAGTGTTCTTTATAATTAGTGACTTTCGTGCAGACAACCAGCTAGTATCCAGTGACTTGCGGTGCTCCCCCTCAAGGATCCCCACTCACCAGCTCCCTGCACCCCTGCAGGGGTAGTAGGCATGTAGTACTAAGCCTTGGTATGATGTCCTAGATTCCAGTGAGGTTGTTCCTGGGTACTCCCGCTCCAGACACAGAACCCATCCGTAGTATGGTCATCCACATAGGAAAGGAAACGGCTCCCGTAGTGTATTACGTTTTTATAAAAAATACTTTATTAAAAAAATTGATTGCCCAACACCTCGGGCTAATGTATAAAAGTAAATAAACTCAAAAACTAAAAAAACCAAGCCAAACAATCACACTGCGTATCGTGGTAGGCGCAGAGAGAGCTCGTGGATCCCAAAGCCATCAGCTGAGCGGTGTGCGCCTTAGCTGCGTTCCACACTCTCTTCCACTTCCGCATGTGACGTAATCGCGTAGCTCCGCCTTACGCGTTTCGTCATCGACGTTGTCAAAGGCGTAGCTAGCGTACCTCATACTCAACTATATGTAGGCAAGCGGGCATACCGAGTTCCAACATTGCTCCTCCCATGGGCGGATTTTTGCATGTATTACAGATCCTTTCTTACCGGGTTGACTCAATGTGGTTAAGGGGTTTTAAAGAATTTATAAAGTATGAAACCTTATATCCCCGCTTACCATCATACGGGGCAGACATGTATATTACCACAGTATGCTCTTATACAAGAATGATAAGGTTAATCCATGTAATGTTATTTTTCCACCTCATTCAAACTCTTAGTTTTGGATATACCACTTCCTCAGTCCATAGACCTGAATTGTGAAATCATAGGGGAAACCAATAAAACCAGCATAGGGTGAGACCCCTATAGGTAAATTTTGTGTATTACCACTTAATGTCCTAAATGGTTATTGACATTCTAATTACTAGGGCTGTTTACAAAGTGGCCATATGCTAGATATCCCCACCACTCAGCCTTATCAATTTTTCCATCCCCCGATCAAATTAATAGCTGTATGTATTAAACTAAGGAGTAGGTATTGCCATATATCACCATTGTATATATATCGGGGACTTTTATATTTTAGGAAACAAATCTCAATACCTATATACTTTTATATTTTAGGAAACAAATCTCAATACCTATATACAGGGTACCCCCTGTGCCCCAATCGGGTTTATAACAGAGGGGGACCATATATATATATATATCCCTATATATATCCCATCACACAGAGGGATCTGGGGGTAAGGGCCCACCCACCGGTTCCCCCTTATACAGGGGTAAAGGGTAAAATGCAGAAGGATAAGTAATAAAAGACTCCTCTCCCATATACAACATTAAAACAGAGGTGACCGCGCTGAGGGGGAATAGATAAGGGGCCCCAGGACTCACACTTCCCCCTTTTTGTAGGTGTTTTTATTCCTGTGGTTTGAATCTAATTTAAATCTCTCTTCTTCGATCTGGATATAATCCATTCTCCTGTAATTTGGATATATGTTTTACATAGGATCTGTAATAATCTATCCCCCTTATAGGAATATATATATATATATATATATATATATATATATATATATATATATATATGGTCCCCCTCTGTTATAAACCCGATTGGGGCACAGGGGGTACCCTGTATACAGGTATTGAGATTTGTTTCTTAAAATATAAAAGTATATAGGTATTGAGATTTGTTTCCTAAAATATAAAAGTCCCCGATATATATACAATGGTGATATATGGCAATACCTACTCCTTAGTTTAATACATACAGCTATTAATTTGATCGGGGGATGGAAAAATTGATAAGGCTGAGTGGTGGGGATATCTAGCATATGGCCACTTTGTAAACAGCCCTAGTAATTAGAATGTCAATAACCATTTAGGACATGAAGTGGTAATACACAAAATTTACCTATAGGGGTCTCACCCTATGCTGGTTTTATTGGTTTCCCCTATGATTTCACAATTCAGGTCTATGGACTAAGGAAGTGGTATATCCAAAACTAAGAGTTTGAATGAGGTGGAAAAATAACATTACATGGATTAACCTTATCATTCTTGTATAAGAGCATACTGTGGTAATATACATGTCTGCCCCGTATGATGGTAAGCGGGGATATAAGGTTTCATACTTTATAAATTCTTTAAAACCCCTTAACCACATTGAGTCAACCCGGTAAGAAAGGATCTGTAATACATGCAAAAATCCGCCCATGGGAGGAGCAATGTTGGAACTCGGTATGCCCGCTTGCCTACATATAGTTGAGTATGAGGTACGCTAGCTACTCCTTTGACAACGTCGATGACGAAACGCGTAAGACATAGCTACACGATTACATCACACGCGGAAGTGGAAGAGAGTGTGGAACGCAGCTGAGGTGCACACCGCTCAGCTGATGGCTTTGGGATCCACGAGCTCTCTCTGCGCCTACCACGATACGCAGTGTGATTGTTTGGCTTGGTTTTTTTAGTTTTTGAATTTATTTACTTTTATACATTAGCCCGAGGTGTTGGGCAATCAATTTTTTTAATAAAGTATTTTTTATAAAAACGTAATACACTACGGGAGCCCTGTTTCCTTTCCTATGTGGATGACCATACTACGGATGGGTTCTGTGTCTGGAGCGGGAGTACCCAGGAACAACCTCACTGGAATCTAGGACATCATACCAAGGCTTAATACTACATGCCTACTACCCCTGCAGGGGTGCAGGGAGCTGGTGAGTGGGGATCCTTGAGGGGGAGCACCGCAAGTCACTGGATACTAACTGGTTGTCTGCACGAAAGTCACTAATTATAAAGAACACTGTTGGAACATTGCTGGAACACTATATATTCATCATTTTTTTGCCGGAATTCTATATACATATATAATTTTTTGGAACTGTAATTTATTTATTTATATATATATATATATATATATATTTTGGAATTGGATTTTTTGCTGGAATTATCTATCTATATATATATATATATATATATATATATATATATATATATATATATATATATATATATTTTTTTTTTTTTTTTTCTTTTTTCTCATATGTGGAATAGACTCTCGCACCCTTAAGATTATCATAATATTTTTTCACTAATCACCCATATGGAGTATTGATTATTATTTAATACACCTCCCATCACCACCAAAAACGTTTTTGGATGGATGGAGGGTATTAAACATATGCTTGTTGGCTCTATAAGCTGTCACTCTTTATGTATTGATGAATAATTGGTTTACTACACAGAGTGTAGAGGGGATTTCTACAGTATAGATCCCTTTTACACAAGAGGTGGGACACTTTTATGTACAAAAGTTTTTTCTTTTAGTTAAGCAGGTGCTCTTAATTACACATTTGGCACAATTTATCACAATAGATACCCCATTAGAGGTAGCGCCACTTACCCCTATCTTAAAAAAATTCTTTATAACATTAGCCACCCTCTAGTAGGGTTGTTCAAGGGGAGGCTGCACACCTAAGTCCGTGAGCGCGGAAACCCTCTTCTACTCATAAAATGATAAATTCATTGGACTGTGCTGTACATATTTAATAAAATAATACAATAAAGTACGTGCGTGCTTGCATTTATTAGACATTTTTACCTGTCCTTTCGTGACTAACATGATTACTGGATTCATTTTTAAACCATGATCTATAAACTGTTACACAGAACATTTTAGTTAAATTTGACTTCTGAATGAAGTAAAAAAGTTACATTAGTGCATTGCAGGTGATGTCCAGCTCCTGCAGACACTGCTAAGACACTGCTGAGAGCTCTCTGCCCATATTTCCATATGGACAGACAGTTACTCACATGTAATAACTATCAGTAAAGTACAAGGGTGCTGATCAATGCCCTAGTAGTTCATTGAGAACTACAATTCTAAGATTCCTGTGAATAAATCACATGGCTATGTTAGCAGGACCCTGCACAGCCGCAATGTTTTTGAAATGTGACAGAGGGTGTGGGGACAAGAACTGTCACATGGAAGGGGGTGAGGGGTAGAATCCTGAACATGTTACACCTTAAAAACGGGTGTAACATGTAACATGATGAGAAGGTGAACTGATCCTTTAAATAATTATTAGCATTAGGCTAGCATTTTAAGTGCTAGGATAGGTTTTTCATTTTGCGATAGATTTTCTGGGGTTAGAGGCCCAGTCAGGTTTTTATTCCTGTACCTTTCCTTCTTAGACAGATTTACTCCATGTGTACAGTAAAAACAATTACTACTAAAAATCTAATTTGCAACAAAATTTTGAAAAGGCAAACCCTTTTACCTTGCCTAATAAAAACAGACAACTTTTGTGAACTTGGTTGTCTATGCCTGGGTTAGCTTTTGCAGTACTAATAATGCTTTAGTTGCATTGACAGCACTTTAATGTGATTTGGCATTTAACTTGCTCCCATTGGAGTTTTATAACTGTAAATTTACCATGTCCTGTGACAAAACGAGGGGAAATCAAAAATTTTGAGTCACCAATGAGGACATTTGCTATAATGACTACTATCTATGCAAGTGCATTTCCCCTATTTTAAAAATATTTCCTCAGACTTCTTTTTGTATCTATAGGACAGAAATCATCAGAGACAAGCAAAAGGTTACGCATTCTCTACTCTATCTAAAATAAATTGTACAAATGTTCTGATTGGGTAAAGTAAATATTAAAGCAAAGGTAAACCCATCAATTTAACAGTTTAAAAAAAAGTTACATTTCTGGCATGTGCCGGGAATGTAACTGTCACATTGGTTGCGCTCTTAACCAAACTGTCAAACCATTTATTGGCTGATGTCATAACTGATCACACATGCAGCATCATCGTAGTCGTAGATTAAACAGCATCCAAGATGGCAGCTTCCTTGGTTGAAAATGATTTTACTTCCACTTTAAAGAATAATTCTAAGCTTAGTTTTAGAGATTAGATAATACATTAGGGAATTGGTTAGGTGTTACTTTTTGTGAGCAGGTTATGTATTTGTATTTGGATTGGTGATATTTAAGAGGGCATGGGTGCTTACAGTAAAAATCCCACTTGTTTTTGACATTAAAAGCCACATGTCCAGATGTCCTGCTCTGGGATCCACTCTGCTTCTGACTTCTTCTCAGACTTGGTACAGTTGCTTAGTTTATGGTTTAGCACTTTTAAACAAAATTTATATTAAAAAAAAATGATTACTTTGCATTCCAAAATCCTGTTTAGATAAACAGATTTTTTTGTATGTAATTATGACAAGATTGGGTTGAGAATTAAATCAAAACCATGATGAGTATCAAGATTTGAGACAATCAATTCCCCAGAAACTGGAGTAACCGATTAACTTCCAGTCATCAATAATCAATAACAAACTGAAGAATCTATAAAAATGGACCTAAATTTTTGATTCACACACTCTACTTTTTTTTACTAGATTAGGCGCTATCTAAGCTCTGCTGAGCAGTTCTGATATATACAGCTGAGAGCCACACTTTCTGCTCCCATTTGCATCAAAGCAGTCTCTATGAATGACACCAGTTCCAGTGTTATATTTCCACCTTCCTATTCTGCTGTACTATTTATGAAGCACCGATACTGCATCATCACTGTGCTGTGAATGGAAAAGCAGTGAGGGGAGTGGTGGCACAACACCAGAACTGGCGTCTGTCACATGCTCACCTGCACTACATTCTGGATTTCAGCTACATCACAGGCAATTGCTGAGGTGGTGCTGTCTTATAGAGCTAACATGCATGTTTCTTGCCATATAAGCAATGCTTCTTCACACTAGCAGCCGAGCCTCCCTGTGATTTTTGGATCTTCAGTGAGTTTCGCAGTGATCTTCTAAAACTCAGAGTCATACTCCAGTGTGTCATTAGCATTCTAGAACTTGTGATCCTGTGATATCTATATCCGGTGAACCTGTGAAGATCAACCAGAATCCTATATTCCAGTGTGACCTTTGCACCTCATCTGGCATCCAGTGTTACCCTGTGTGCTCCAGCCTGCATCTTGCACCCAAGTGATCTCATTCACTATCACAAGCATTTTATGTTTTATTGTGACCTCATACACTCCTGCCAGCATTCCGTGTTTCAGTGTGACAATGAGCACTCCAGTTCGCATCTAGTGTTCCCAAATGGGTGTTGCTAAGACTCTGATTTGAGTTCTGGTGTTCCTGTCTGTAATAAGACTGTTATCAATACAGCTCCTATGATCCCAGCACCCCTATGTATTTGTACTTGGTCCTCTATAATTACCTTTTCAGGTGAGTCAATAATGCTGCAATCTGAGAGCTAGCAGCAGCAAAATCCATCACCTCCTGGTGTGTTCTTTAGTGCGGCTCCTTTGACCCTGTACAGCCTAGCCCCAGATGCTACTATCAAGTTTTCGTTAGAAATATGTCTCTAGCTACTTCCGGACCACCACACGCCGATATACGCCTTAAATAGAAAGGGATTTCTTAGTTATGGCAGCAGCTAGCTGCCATAACCCTGGTATCCTCTTCTTGAGCGGGCGGTCTGGTTTCCAATAATGGTGGTCTCTGCGGCGTATGCGCCGCAAGATTACTTTTATCGGTGGCGGGAGAGGGCCCCCCTCCTGCTGCTCTCCGGTGCCCTCCGCCGCTTACCGAATCCATCCCGCCGAGCTCCCACATATGAAAACAGTGTTCAAATCACACATGTGAGGTATCGCCGTGATCAGTAGAGCAAGAGCAATAATTCTATCCCTCTTCTGTAACTCAAAACATGCAACCTGTAAAATTTTTTAAAGGTCGCTAAGGAGATTTTTAAGGGTAAAAGTTAGTCGCCATTCCATGAGCGGGCGCAATTTTGAAGCGTGACATATGGCTTTCAATTTACTCGGCGTAACATTATCTTTCACAATATAAGAAAAAAATTGGGCTTACTTTACTGTTGTCTTATTTTTTTATTCAAAAAAGTGTATTTTTTCCAAAAAAAAGTGCGCTTGTAAGACCGTTGCGCAAATACGGTGTGACAGAAAGTATTGCAACGACTGCCAATTTATTCTCTAGGGTGTTAGGAAAAAAATGTCTTCCTTATTGAAGAAGATACTCTGTTCACAAACTCAGAAGCAACCAAATATTCTGTTAGTAAAAAAAACTAGTCAACATCCCAGGAATTTTGGCACAATCCCCTCGGCAGGCACCCTATCCAACAGTTTCACAAGAACCTGCATCTCATGAGGTTGACCATAATATGTGTTGATGTGTGTCAGAAATTGTGCTCCATTACTACACATTTGCTTTGCTGATTCATGGATGAGTATATCACAAGGTAAACAGTCCAAATGAACCCAACACCAAAGAGAGGTCATTGTGCTGCTCCTTCAAGCTGGCAGAAAACCATTGGGGACTAGTATCTCCCCAAATATGGGCTCCAGCCCACCATTGTGAGGAGATTGTCATCTCTGATGCTGAAACCTCATGAGATTAGGGTGGCCATCTTGATATAGAAGTGCCTAAGTAGCTGATTCTACTTCAATCAGCCTGCCCGCAGTGCTTGTGTAGGACACAGATAGAGCCACACTTTTTAAGGAGAGAGTAGGAGCAGTGTTAGGAAGAGGTACCTGACAAGGCAATAAAAAGTAGGTTTTCGGGGTATTTCTTCTATCAGCTTCTAGGAAATTTCTCCCACCATCAGCAGATTAAACTGCAGGAACTTTGAGGATTTCAGGGCGACCAAGTAAGCTGGATACCTCTTCTAAGTGATGTGCTACTCTGGCATTCGGTGGTCTTTAAGCTCATATAAAATATTATTGAAAAAGTGCCTTGTTGTCAGACATTACCTTTCTGATTGAAAAAGTGTGTAACTCACAACATATATTGTGCCATTTTTGTAAACTTCTTAATTTCTGTGATCATTCAATTTCTTCAAAATAAAGCAATATTAAGTAGATACTGGGTTTTCTTAGCACATATTGGAATTGCTCAGTGGAAGTTACAAATCTTTAAAGTGTTAAAATGCCTGTAGTTGGGCTTTAAATATTTGTTGAGATATATTGTAAACTATTTTATAAACCACAGGCATTTCACTCATGCAATAAATATGATTTTACCAATCCACTACACAGATCTTATACCTGCATGTGTTTGATTATATAGAACAGTATTTTTTTGATAAAATATTTTTAAATTAATAAAAGCTGGAATAAAAAAGGAACTGCATCAAAAAGGCATATATAAAAGGAAATCACAATTCATAAGGTACAGCTTGTTACTATAACCTCCATTCTCCTGTGTGCATATTTTACTTTTTAAAAGTGTTACAACAGAAATCACTGATTAATAAGTGTATACCCACTAGATATTTAATTAATTACATTCTGTGAAATGAAGCTTAAAGATGTTACTGTTATGCTCAAGAGATGAACGATCCATCAAAACTTGTGTCTTCTAGACTGTGGACTAATCTGTTTTCATTACCTAAAAAATAGTATTGTATCTATTTTTAAGCAATTTTCCTGTTACTCCTCACGCCATGTAGAACAGACTTTTGCTTGCATTGCAATGTAAATATTGAAATCATTCACACACTAGACAGAAAAGCTGGTTTGGGTATGTATTACAAGATGAACCATGATGTTGGAAAACAATTAGACAAGGAACGATAGTGATGAATGAGTGTCATCACTGTTCTTTGTTCTATAATTGTTTTCTAAACAGCACTTCAAGCCAATTGACACATAAAATTAATCTAGCAGCCAAGACCTAATTAATGCTTCTTATGACATTCAGTTGTTCTGCTCCACTTAAAAAACATTTGCAAACTAGCAATTTCCGTAAAAAAAAAAAAGAGAAAAAAAACATTGGGAGAGAAATTACTTGGCCATTCCTTTTTTTGTAGAAAAGTGGATACCTGAGATGACACTTGATGAAAATAATTCCACAAAATAAGAAAAACTCAACATAAAACTTATTTTTTCATGTTCTGATTAATGTATAGAAAGATTTATATCCATGTCATTTTTGTATTGCTGTCTTCGTCTTCACTGGAGAGATTTTCTCTCACTTGCTCTTCAGATGACCCCAATTAGTGTGAAGGGTGAAAGGAACCTTAACAGTAATGCAGGCAACAATAAAAAAGTAAAATGTTTGTCTGTTAGCATGCATTCCCCTTTGAAAAAAACTCTTCTGTTTAATCACTGCCACGTATGTTACTGAAAGTAAGGGAAACCCTCTCTAATAGGATATGTACAACAGTAAAAAACCTGCAGAGGTTTGTTTTTTGTTAATTTACATTATATGTACAACATAGGTGAACAACTATATAAAGTGAAAAATAGCATCAACGGGTAGCTTATAGGGACACAGAGCTTTTAATGGCCCAGTCCAATCAACAACATTACATTAAGGACTTTCTTTGCCCACTTTTATTCAAAAGTTCTTTGCACTTGGTTTATGTACAGTTGTGCTCATAAATTTACATACCCTGGCAGAATTTAGGATTTCTTGGCAATTTTTCAGAGAATATGAAAGATAACACAAAAACTTTTCTTTCACTCATTGTTAGTGTTTGGCTGAAGACATTTATTATCAGTCAACTGAGTTTACTCTTTTTAAATCACAATGGCAACAGAAACTACCCAAATGACCCTAATCAAAAGTTTACATACCCCAGTGCTTAATACCGTGTATTGCCCCCTTTAACATCAATAACAGCTTGAAGTCTTTTGTGGTATTTGTGGGTGAGGCCCTTTATCTTCTCAGATTGTAAAGCTGCCCATTCCTCTTGGCAAAGAGCTTTCAGTTCCTGTAAATTCTTGGGCTGTCTTGCATGAACTGCATGTTTGAGATCTCCCCAGAGTGGCTCAATGATATTGAGATCAGAAGACTGAGATGGCCACTCCAGAACCTTCACTTTATTCTGCTGTAGCCAATGACAGGTCGACTTGGCCTTGTGTTTTGGATCGTTGTCATGTTGGAATGTCCAAGTATGTCCCATGCGCAGCTTCCTGGCTGATGAATGCAAATGTTCCTCCAGTATTTTTTGATAACATACTGCATTCATCTTGCCATCAATTTTGACCAAATTTCCTGTGCCTTTGTAGCTCACACATCTCCAAAACATCAGCGATCCACTTCCGTACCTTTCATCATAGGCCTTGTTGACGCCTCTCCAAATGCAGCGTTTATGGTTGTGGCCAAAAAGCGCAATTTTGGTCTCATCACTCCAAATGACTTAGTGCCAGAAGGTTTGAGGCTTGTCTCTGTGCTGTTTGGTGTATTGTAAGCGGGATACTTTGTGGCATTTGCCTCCTTATTGTGCATCTTGAAACAGCCACACCACATGTTTTCAGAGAGTCCTGTGTTTCACCTGAAGTTATTTGTGGGTTTTTCTTTGCATCCCGAACAATTTTCCTGGCAGTTGTGGCTGAAATTTTAGTTGGTCTACCTGACCATGGTTTGGTTTCAACAGAACCCCTCATTTTCCACTTCTTGATTAGAGTTTGAACACTGCTGATTGGCATTCTCAATTCCTTGGATATCTTTTTATATGCCATTCCTTTTTTTTACAGTTCAACTACCTTTTCCCACAGATCCTTTGACAATTCGTTTGCTTTCCCCATAACTCAGAATCCAGAAACATCAGCACAGCACTGGATGAAAGATGCAAGGGTCTGTCAGGAGTCCAGAAACTCATTGACCTTTTATACACACACACTAATTACAAGCAAACAGATCACGGGTGAGGATGGTTACCTTTAATAGCCATTGAAACCCTCTTTGTGTCAACTTGTGTGCATGTTATCAGGGCAAAATCACCAGGGTATGTAAACTTTTGATCAAGGTCATTTGGGTAGTTTCTGTTGTCATTATGATTTAAAAAGAGTAAACACAGTTGATTAATAATAAATGGCTTCAGCCAAACACTAACCATGAGTGAAAGAAATGTTTTTGTGTTATCATTCATATTCTCTGAAAAATTGCCAAGAAATCATAAATTCTGCCAGGGTATGTAAACTTATGAGCACAACTGTATATAAGATTTTCACCATCATGCTGTATTCAATGCACAACTACAGCCTTTTACCTATAAAGCAGGCCCACTTGGGCTACATGGGCTCTCAACAGTGGACATGGTCAGTCTCACAACAACAGGGACCCTCAGACCACGATAGAAACACTGGGTGGATGGATATACTTGCAAGACCAGAGAACACATGGGGGGGCACCAAACTAAGTACAGAGTAAAATGTACTGAGAAATACTAGTATATTAGAAACTCACATGGGAAAATAAATGGCACTTTTTGTATGTAATCCATGAGCGGTCAGCTTATGCATCTAGGATGGGGAGCCTCTTCCTACAACTTGCAGCCTACAAAGTCCGGATATCAGGCTGGATGACAGATTAGATGAGAAAGTGGAAACCTACAAGACGGCGGAGGGTTTCTTGTGGGATGCAGAGCAGATGGAAAGTGATGTCAGTGGGATGTCACGGGGGCAGAGCTATGCATTTCAAGGCCACCCAAGCCTCTTTCTCAAGCTCTATGCTGCACTTAGTTTGGTGCCCCCCATTGTGTTCTCTTGGTCCTGCAGGTGTATCCATCCACCCAGTGTTTCTATCCTTGTCTGAGGTTTCCTGTTGTTGTAAAACTGTTGTTAGAAGCCCTTATTATGTGATGAGCCTGATTGTAACTGTCACAGTGTGAGTTGCCATTTGTATTTTCACCACAATAAATCTGTTAATATACTACACTCAGATTGCGCCCTGCTGTTCTTCTTATGTCACCTCCATTTAACCTACTTTAAATGCAGTTTGCATTCCTGTAACCTTGTGTAGCGCTGGTAGATTTTCCAATCTACCGCTTATATGTAAATTTGGTGGGTCATCTGTCCTGTACATAGTTCAGACTCAATCTAATGTTAGATTAGCCTCTGTTCCAGTTTGGCTGTGTTGCGTGCAGTTCCACATTGTGCCTGTGGGTGTCGTTGTCACCATAGGTCAGTGTTGGAAAGCAACAGGCTGAAGCGTATGAGTGCTCTTCTGTCCCAGAGATAACTTGGCGGAGGTGGTCCTCTGAGTTGCATTCTGGGAGGGGGTATTTATGGGACAGACGCCATGTTTCTAAAGGTCTTTTGCCTCGTGGCCCTCCTGGCCTAGAGGTATGAGTTAGTGAGTTCTACCTCGCAGCCCTCCGGGCTGGAGGGTTGCGTTGCTGCAGCCGTGTGGGTAGACCCAGAAGCCTGTCTGGGGCCTGCTATCGCTGGGATGGTCCTGCGCTGTCTGTCCTGCGGGAAGAAGCCGGACAATCGGGAAGATCCAGGGGAGGACCCATGTTGGAAAGGACCATGCAAGGCTGGTCTTAAGAAAGGCCTGGTGACTCGATTGGAGGACGCATCTTAAACTAATTTACCGCACCACAAGTACTGCCGGGTCGGCTTAAAGGTTCTGGTACTGTGTTTGCTGTTCACAGAAAACTACTACATCCTGTGGCAGAGGATCGTACAGTTTTGTTTCACCCAAGTCTGTGGCAGAGACTTTTTGTTTGTGCTGCGTTCCGGTTGCTAGGTTAGTGAGAGAAACCTATCCGGGCAGGCAAGGATTTAATCCTGAACTGAAGATACATTCATCTTTGAGATTTCAATTCCTTAGTGCTACACCAAGAAAAGGTATTTGAACTTCCCTGCAACTCTTCTTCTACCTCTTTCCTGCTACTTCTTCCAGTTATCTCCCATTAAAGCATTGGAAAAGTACTAAAGTGACTGTTGCCTATATTGTCTGATAACAAGCTCAACGGGGACCCTAGACCCGGTGTTGGTGAAACTACAGGTAAAAAGGTAATGGAAACAGCCCGCTTTAAATCAGCAGCTCCACCGTGAGTTATTGCTACACTTGCATAGGAATGCAATAAATATTTGAAGCCAATCAACACAGGTCTTAAAGAAAGTGATCACAGGCTATCAATCACAACCAGCATGTTAAAGGATGAGTGCACCCTAACACTAAAATCTCTACATCTACAGACATCCACGATCTAACACTAACCTATCTAACCCTGTAAAGAAGAAATCAGTATATGTATTCATTTCATCAGTGCTGGATTCAGGTTGCCATAATCCTTTGATTCATATAGACATTATAGTAATAGATCTCTTTATGGGACTTTTACTTTACTTTTGGATTACCCTTTCCGTGCATAGCTGTTACTTAGCTCAGGGAGTGTACTCACCTTGGGGAGTGTGCAGGGATTGCCCTTTCCATGCATAGCTGATACTTACCTCAGGGAGTGTACTTACCTTAGGGAGTGTGTAGCTGTTTATGGTAGAGGGTATCACCACTGATATTATGTACATCATGTTAACTTTGATTGTCAATTTTCCTTGATTTTAAAGATGAAGCCTCATGTGAGGTTTTCCTTTTAAGAAATTCTAATAAACTCTATATTTTTTTTATATCAATTTGTTTTCTTTTATCTCTGGTTGCCTTGTAAAAGTCCCATAGAAAGGTCTATTACTACAATGTCTATAAGAAGAAATCAGCATACATATCTTTTTTGAAGCCGATCCCACGCTGAGCTGTCAGCTGCAGCTTCGCTGTGGAGGTGGGTGCAGAGGACACAGCTGACAATGGAAGCCCCATAGTAACTCTATGGGTGATGTCACTCCCCATTCATTTCACAGCCATTATCCACTGTGTCCTCCGCAGAGCTTCCACCACTGGAGACCGGACCAGATCGGCTTCAAAAAGGTATGCATACTGATTTCTTCTTTATAGAGCTAGATAGGTTAGGCTTATATCATGGATGTCTTGTAGGGATTTTAGTGTTAGGGTGAACTTATATATTAAATACTCCTCTGCCCGTCCATATATAATTATGTGTCTCTGTTTTACTGCTAAGAAGAGTTTCTTCAGATATTGAAAAGGGTTTAGTTACTCATGATTTGCAAAAATCCAAAATTTGCAATTCTACAGCATTGTTTAGGTTTCATCTTTTGAGGAAAGGTATGAATTTAAAACAGGTAATAAAACAACTTATGCAGGTATAATTGCAGTTACACTTTTACAGAAAGGAAATGTTCACTTTAAATGAGGAAAGAATACTAAAATAACCTATTGAAATAAATATTGCCCGGGTGGTTATGGATTCCCTCTGTTTATTCAATATACGTATTAATTTGTCTATTCCTATAGTTAGCTAGTCTATTAAAACTCTGATAATGTTATTGTTGATAGTACAATGATATACGGTTAGCTATTAAAACAAACACACTGCTTAGTAAAACAACATCTTATTTATTTCCCAAGGAAATAGGAAATGCTAACATAAAAACACTAAAGGAAAATATTACAGAGCATATAACAAAAGAACATCAAAGATACTTAACCTAAAGGCTGTCCTCTAGATATTGTTTCGTTAGCTGGGCTCAAAATGGCAAGAGAGAAACATGTGGCACAAGAGCCATCAGGCAAGCAAACCAAGAGCGGAAAAGGACGATTTCCCTTCTGTGTGCACTTTTTAAACTCCATCCATACACCGTCCAGACCCAACCCTATTGCCAGCCCATCTCGCTTTCTGACAAATCAAAGTAGTTATTATATTTCTGTCCATCCGGCTGTATTGGCCTCTAGGGGCCGCATTTGTCCATGTATCATCGCTATGTGACCTAGGTCATCTTCATTGACTGTTGGTCCTTTGATCTTCTGTAGCCCACCTTCATTAATCTTTGAAGCTTGCTTGCAGAGTGCTAATCAAGGATTTCAATCTTTTCACACCAGTTGATCAGGAGCCAAGCTTTTGTTCAGTATTCTTGCCAGGGGCATGAATCGACACCCTCGGTCAACTTTCAACTTAAGTCACCTGGTCAACCAGAAAAAACTCCAGAAATATATTTAACCATGTTGCCTTCCAACAAATACATTTTGGATTTCTAAAAGAGCAGAGCAACCAAAATTCCTTCTGTTTTTCATTAATTAGTTTCTGTTTTTTGTTTTTCAAAAAAAGCTTCTAAGTAGCTACAGACCAATTCAGCTTTGCAATTTCATGCTTTACTCCTTTTGAGAGAGACTATATGTGATGCTTTCCAAGAATTTATTAAATTGTTATTTGTAGGTGAACAAAGTTGATAAAAAAGGTGAAGTGGCGTTTACATGACACTTGCTTATTCCTTTTAAAATGTAGTAAAATAAACAGAATATAAAATATGGTAAAACATCAGAATCTCAAAGTTTTTAAAGTTGAGCTCCAGTCAGTTTTTTTTTTTTTATCCCTCGAAAGCACCCCGTGATAGTCACAGCTTATCTAATGCAATCTGGCATATGCTGTATATGTGATTGTTTTAGTTATCACAATGAAATCACAGCACCCTTTGTAACATGCAAGCTCCCATCTTCAGTGTGGGCATCTGAAGCCCACTTGGAACTTCTTCCGGGGTATGGTGCAGCTGGCTACCCAGCATGCTCCTCCAGTGTGTACGCAGTGCGTGCAAAGAGCAGTGCACTCATTGTATTGCCCGCCATTGTTATGTCAACCTATCAATCAATTTGCCCATTGGCTCCTGGTATTGATGACACTTATATACCAGGAGCCAACGAGCAGCAGGATATGATGTACCTTGCCACGGTGAGGTACGTCAGAAATGGACATCTTTATTAACTCTACAGGTAATATAATAATAATAATTAAAAAAAAAACATTCCTAACATGGCATTGCAATCATCTTTAAGTATATAAAAAAGCAATTAGGATTTTGAACTAAGCTGTCTGTTTGCACTGTACATACTGTATAACAAATGGCCTTCCTCAATAAAAGCATCTTAAATCATGTGATCCATATCTGAAGTATAGAACCAGATAGACTTAAATTTGCTGAAGTCCAAACAGTATAAGCTAAATTCTGATTGGTTGCTCTGTGTTAAAGAAAATTAAACATTAGCTTAAAAAAACTCTAATGCCCCGTACACATGATACACATGACATTCATCGGACATTCCGACAACAAAATCCATGGATTTTTTCTGACGGATGTTGGCTCAAACTTGTTTTGTGTACACACGGTCGCACAAAGTTGTCGGAATTTCCGCTTGCCAAGAACGCGGTGATGTACACCACGTACGACGAGACTAGAAAAGGCCAGTTCAGAACCAAGCGCGGCACCCTTTGGGCTCCTTTTGCTAATCTCCTGTTAGTAAAAGTTTGGTGAGAGACGATTGGCGCTTTTTCAGACTCGTGGTTTTCAGATTGTTTTCTATTGTTCAGTTTGTGCTTGTGGGTTTGTATCTGCTCTTCAATGCGTACAGCAAGCTACGCGTGACTCTGTCATTGTGTTCTTGTTCGTTCGTTACTGTTTTTCAGGTCGCTCTTTACAGGCCTTGCTGTTCTTCAGTGCGTTCTGTTACTTCGTTCTGAGCAGCCGGCCATTTTCTAGCCATGTTGCGTATACGTACTCCTCGTAGAGTTCGTGCTGTGCGGGAGCTTGGTGTTGGGGTCCTTACCTTGACACAAGTCCAGTCCATGAACAGGGTGGGGAGGAGTTCATGGACCAAGAATTTGTTGCTCCAGCGTAACCAGTTCTGTCACATGCCTTTGCTCTGTGAGATCCGTGAGAATAATCCTGATGATTTCAGGAACTTTCTCCGGATGACGGACCCCATATTTCACCATTTGTTGGCTTTTCTGACCCCTTATATTAGCAGGCAGGATACCTGCATGAGGCAAGCCATCACTCCAGAGCAGAGGTTAGTCGCCACCCTGCGGTACTTGGCGACAGGGAGAAGCCTGCAGGACCTCAAGTTCTCGACAGGCATCTCCCCCCATGCTCTGGGGATCATTATCCCAGAGACCTGTTCTGCCATCATCCAGGTCCTGCAGAAGGAGTATATTAAGGTAAGATTTATCCTTTAACATCACGTTTTATTGTATATAATGTTTGATAATATATTGTATTTCTTTCCTCATTCCCTAATTACCATGATTGTAATATGCTGTGAATGTCCCCTTTGTCCTCATGCATGCTTGATTTTTATGTCATTTTTTTTGTCCTTCATACATATTTGCCTTCACTTACCTCCCCAGCATGGTCTCCTGGCCCTATATTCACCTCATGTAGTCACTTAACAATGTATTTGATCAGCTCCATAGTAGTGCTTTACCCTAAATACCCCCTAAAATGTTTATAAATGTGATTTGTGGTTTAAATTCAGGCAGAGTGCCAGAGGCTTTTTTTGGGTGTCCCCAAATCATTTTTAACCCTCCCTCCCCCCAACTGCTAAGTCAGCTGATGCCAATTCTCTATCTATCCTCAATCATCTATCTGCTGACTTTGCCAAACCCATACACACTATACCCATCTCTTTTGTGGTCAGATTTATGGATGAATTCACCAAAGCATGTAGTGCAAGGGCCTGCCTGTATACTTTCAAATGGTACTGTTTAAAGTTTGTGCATCCTATTATTATCTTGATAGGTAATAGCAGAATGTCCAAATGTGCTCAAATGTTCACAGTGTGTATTTATATCTTTGTATTATGACACTTCTTACCTGTCCAGTGGGCTGCCAATAGTGTAACTAAGGAGGGGCTGTTCAAAGCAATACCCATTATTTAGGCATTCATCTCTCAATGAAGTGGAGAGGGTTACCTGTCCAAGAGCTCCCCCCTATAATGTTAGAAATGGCCCATGAGGGGGGGGGGGATCTGATAGGTGTACCTTATACTTTGGTCTTTAAAAACTCCCTCAAATAAATGTTATCTTGATGTTGGCCAAGAATGTTTGTGTCTAATCTGCTTTCCCTGTTTATGTGCAAAATGAATAATTGTTTTTTTTTTTTTGGTTTGACTCCACAGTTTCCTTCCACGCCACAGGAATGGCAGACTGTGGCCTCCCACTTTGCCAAGCGGTGGGACTTTCCTGACTGCGGAGGGGCAATTGATGTGAAACGCGTCCACATCGTCCCACCACCCAACTCGGGGTCGTACTATTATAATTATAAGGGGTTCAATAGTATTGTGATGTTGGCGGTGGTGTCAGCTACTTATGAGTTCCTGTATGTGGACGTGGGGAAGAATGGTGGAGTCATCGCCCAGACAGAGTTCTACAGGCATCTCCAGAATGGCAGCTTGGACTTGCCACCTCCAGAAGACAATGTGGAAGGACTCCCATTTGTCTTCGTTGCGGATGAAGCATTTGCGCTGGGGGACCATCTTATGCGTCCATTCCCAATGAGGACCCTCACCCCGGACCAGAGGGTTTGGTTTTTAATTACCGGCTGGCCAGAGCCAGGAGAGTGGTGGAGAACACGTTTGGAATCATGGCCAGCCAGTTCCACCTATTTTTTACACCCATACACATGGCGCAGTACAAACTGAATCATATTATCCTGGCGTGCTGTGTTCTACACAACTTTTTACGGCAACATTCTGCCAACTATGCTGGCTCAGTTGGGCCTGAGGCTGGAATTCCAAATGAACCAACCCTGACGGCACTTGAAAGTGGCCATCCTGGCTTGCCCTCCCTGAGTGCCCGTGATGTCCGGCTAAGATACCTTGAATTCTTTGTGGGTAGGGGGGCTATCAATATGCCAGACAATGTCTAGAACCTTTATCAAAAAAAAAAAACTACTCAAATCTTTGGTGACATTTACTGCTTGTGTTTGTTTTAGCTGACCCTGACAGAAATGTGGTGAGTCCTGAAAATGGCATGATTGTGTAACCTTACAAAGCATTGTTGGGTGTTATTTACTAAAGGCAAAGACACTTTGCACTACAAGTGCACTTGAAACTGCACTGAAACTGCACTTGTAGTGCAAAGTGGATTTTCCCTTAGGAAATAACACCCATTGTCACAGAAAACACCAATTAGAGCACCACAAAAGTGTTGTAGCATTGAGACAATAATCCACACATTCTTGATTAACAATCTTTTTAATACCAGCACAATCACATGTGCATTTAGAAAAGGTTTTTAAAACAAACCAACATGTTTGTTGTATAACAATTTTTGGGGTCACATTAGAAAAAGTAGAAATGTCCTTTTAAGATAAAACAGGCATGTTTAAAACCAACAAGAAAGACACAAATATTGAACTTACAAAGTTAACATTTGGTAGAACTTGAAGGCAATATCAGACATGAGTATTTACAAACTGTGTTTGATATTGCGTTCAGATGGGGTGAAGTCACCTCAGGAAAAGCCAAATTTTGAAGATGCACACAAATTTACGAATGTCAACTTGTGCTACCTGCCATCACGGGGGATCAAGGGACGTGTCAAAAAGTTTCAAAAATTTGTAGCACACAAAAAAACAAAGGGATTTGGAGGGGTTTTAAACTCTCCCTAAAACATCAATGATGTTCTTCATTTTTTGAAGAACATCATTGATGTTTTTCTTGATGTTTTCCAAGTCCCTATTACACCCCATGATCTCCCCGATCAGGATCTGTGCACTTTCCGAGGTGAAAAGATCTGGATCCACAACATCACGATCACCTAAAAAGATAGAAACCAAAAAACACCATGTATTATAAATATGCCGGCATCCATCTCTTACCTGAGCCTGTGGTCGCAGACACTCACCTGTTGTGGTGCTAACTTCCACCACATCTTCCTCCTCCTGCTCTGCTTGTCTTTGGTGGATTTCCCCTTCTTCCAGAGGTGGGGGGTCTGTGGTCTCCTCGGATGAGGGGTGTCCTCCGAGTCTTTTCTCCCCTATGTTAAAAAAATTGGTATACTTAGCACACAGACATTTGATGGCAGAACTATAAATATGAAACATTGCTTGGAAGTGGGGTACAATTGTCTATTTTGGCAGAGTTCCAAGATGTAGCTTTTTTAGTGTCCTTTGTCAAGCTTCAATACTTTACCTGTTTTGTACAAGCTTCACAGATGGAGACACCCCTATAGTATACACTGTCCAGAAAAAGAGGGTTCCCCTAATTTGGATTTTTCCGGCACTTGCATAATATTTATATGGAGTGAGAAAGTACACAATTATATGTAGAATAAAACAATGTTTATATTTATTTAGAAACTTTTCATATTAAAAACAATGCAAACATTTGTGAACAACGAAAACATATTATGTAATACACATGAATCAAAGAAAATTCTGTATCTGTCTGTTAGTGGATAACACATTAGATGATAGGGTTCTTTTCAAGCCCGGGCTTGAAAAGAACCCTATCATCTAATGTGTTATCCACTAACAGACAGATACAGAATTTTCTTTGATTCATGTGTATTACATAATATGTTTTCGTTGTTCACAAATGTTTGCATTGTTTTTAATATGAAAAGTTTCTAAATAAATATAAACATTGTTTTATTCTACATATAATTGTGTACTTTCTCACTCCATATAAATATTATGCAAGTGCCGGAAAAATCCAAATTAGGGGAACCCTCTTTTTCTGAATAAGCTTCCTGGATGTGGCACGGCCCCCTTTTCTTCTTTAACCTAGGAGAACCAGTCATCCTCTTGTATGACTATAGTATACACTGGAGCATCTGAGTGGGCCCCCTAATAAAAAGGGTGTTCATGTGTCCCACACTAGTGCTCCAGTGTCCTGATGTGTAACCAGCTGCTGAGTGTCCTCTCCTTACACAGAATCTAGTTTGCATTTCATTCTAGTAACAAACACATCTACACAACCAAATTAGTTTCAGACAAGTAGGCCCTAAAAAATGTGGGCAAATGCATATGGCCAAAACAATGGTATTTTCTAGGCCGAACGAACAATGTTTTATACGAACGAATAATGTGCCCATGAACATGAAAGTTGCCTTTTGAAGTTGCCTCTCCAACATCTCCCCAAAGGACATATTCGATGCCTTAAATCTTCTCCTTCTGGCTCCGGGCTTTCCTCCTCCTCCTCCTCTTTGCTGTAATTAGCACGCACCTGCTGTGTCTCCGCCATGTGCTCTTCCCCCACTGCACCAAATGAAAAGGGGGCGGGGAATAGACTAGAAAGTACGTCAGGGGCGGGCGGAGTTACACGCATGCGCAGTGTGTATAAAGCGTAACACGCGTGCGTAGTACGTATGATCTGTGAGCGGAGGAAGGAGTATCGGAGGCGCCGATCATGATAATGAAGATCTAAACTTGGGCCTATACTGCTTCTAGATTGAGGCCTATATTGTAACAAGATTAGGAGAGTTTTGCCTGACATTAGGGTTTGTCTTGTGTTGTGTCTTGCAGATAAAATGGATGGCTTCAATGACCACAACTTCCTCTCCCTGTTCATAGAAAAGTACAGGGAGCTGCCCTGTCTGTGGCAGGTGAAACATCCACATTATAATCATAAACAAAAGAGGCAGACAGCACTGGAGAAACTGCTGGAGTTGGTGAAGCCAGTGGTCCCCACAGCAACCATCTCCTATTTAAAAGCCAAAATTGGTGGCCTGAGGAGCACATATCTTAGGGAGCGCAAGAAGGTCACGGATTCCCAGAGATCCGGAGCTGCAGCAGATGACGTTTATGTCCCCAGGCTGTGGTACTATGAGAGACTGCATTTTCTGTCAGACCAGACTGGAGTCAGAGAATCCCTCTCAACCCTTCCTTCCACTCTTCCTTCCACCCCAGCTGAGGCTTCCGATGTCCAACCTGGGACTTCCAGCCAAGAAGAAGTGGAGGAGCCCAGCTTGAGCCAGCTATAGCATTGTTCTACAGATTTCTGGTCAATAAATAAATGATCTTTACTAGATGTTATTATTGATCACTAATTGCTGATTTAATACAATATCAATACATATCAATATACATTTACATATCAATACATATCAATATACATTACATATCAATACATTTACATATCAATAGAGAGTAGTGGGCAAAAATAATTGGGACAAGAATGAAAAATGCTGGGCTCAGAAGGATAGTCTGTTATATTTGTTAACATTTAATTTGCAACAGTCATGAGGTGAAAATTGTGTGTGATTGATGAAGAAAAAACTAAAACTATGTCCCTTTTTCATACACAGGAAGACCTCAGCCAGGACGAGGCTCTGGAATGTGGCACACAGGAGGATGCTGTGGAATGTGGCAGCCAGGAGGAGGCAGGGGTTAGTGGCAGCCAGGAGGAGGCGGGGCTAAGTGACAGCCAGGAGAAGCCTGGGACCAGTAGGAGCCTGACAGAATCGCAGGTTCCTCCCCTCCGCCTTCCAAACAAAAGACCCAGGAAGGGGAGTCACGTGCAGGATTCAGCACTCAGGCTGATTAAGGAGGCTTCTGCATCCCTCAGAGCCTTACCCACTCCTGAAGAGGCCTTTGCCTGCATGGCTACCACCAAACTGAAGGGCATGCAGGAGGGTCAACGCCTCATCTGTGAGAAACTTCTTTATAAAGTCCTAACTAAGGGGGTGAGTGGTGAAATCACACCCAATACCGACGTGATTGAGTTGAACCATCCTCCTCCTCCTCCTCCTGCCACAACTACACCACCACAGTCACAGCGTGGAAGGAAGCGTGGAAAAAAGAGCAGAGAGTGATGACCTGGGTTCAGTCTGGTCTGACAAAAGATGGAGGCTCTTGTATGACCACAGCCGGGGGACACAGATGTCATTTGCTGCTTTCAGGATCTCTGGGACTTCTGGACCAGACTGCATTCCCTTAGATATGGACTCCTCAGGCCACCAATTTTGCTGGAAAATAATTGATGTGTGCCCTGGGGGCCAAAGGCTTCACCAATTTCTGCTGTTTCTCCAGCGTTGCCTCCCTCTTTGTTTGGTTCTGAGCCCTTAATAAAGGAATTTTTGTTTCAATTATACTTGCCTATGTGTGTTTTCCTTCAAAAAGGACAGTTTGTTTGTGAGGGGGTAGGTACATTTCAAAAATACAATGTGAAATTAACAAGAGACACCAACACCAAGCAATCTCCTTGAGATTAAATAATACAAGATAATAATGGTGTTGTGGTAACTTGACACAGAAAACATGCACAAAAATATTATGGAGTAAAATCCAAAAAAATAAAAAAATACATCAGCCTGGAAAAAAATACAAACACAAAAAAATCAGCCTTGAAAAAAATACAAAACAAAAATAAAACAACAAAAAAGAAATTTGGTCAGATGTGACAAATCAAAATATATTAAGGGAATCACGATAAATAATAAAGAAAGAAGTTTGTGAGAAGTCTGTGTGAATATGAGCAGCAAAACGACTTCATTCTTCTCACATTATAAAGAAGAAGAGAGTGCGCTGTATTAAACAATTTAAAACATTGCAGCGTGACGAAAGTGCTGTATCCATTCCGAACGCTAATTTTACCAGACCGAGCTGTTTCGTCTCTGAATTTCTTCTGAGCATGCGTGGCACTTTGTGCATCGGAATTGTCTACACACGGTCGGAATTGACGCGATCGGATTTTGTTGTCGGAAAATTTTATAGCCTGCTCTCAAACTTTGTGTGTCGGAAAATCCGATGGAAAATGTCCGATGGAGCCCACACATGGTCGGAATTTCCGACAACATGCTCCGATCGCACATTTTCCGTCGGAAAATCCGACCGTGTGTACGGGGCATAAGATGTAAAAAAAACCCCATAAACTTACGAAATGCTAATATTTATGGCAGGACAGCTATTCTAAAACCTTTGTAAGAAAAACATAGCGCACAAGGATCTATGAGCTGATGTAATGACGACAAAACCTGTACCCATTTTTTATTTTTTTTATTTTGTCTCCAATATCATCTGAAAGACTCCCACAAATTACCTGTGGAGTGTTTGTCTCCACAATGACTGATGCTAATAGAAAATTGCTATGTTCTAATATATTACGTTATAATATTTTCCTAATTTACACATTCAGAAGATGTATTAGGACATTGTTTACTGTTTATCCAAAGCCATTTCCTAATTTTGATAGAGTAAGGAAATGGTTTAATTTCCTCATTGCGGAGATCCTTTTACTTTCTGTCCTGTAAACAGTATAGTAAACAAGAATGCATTTCTACAAAGTGAGAGAAACGCCTCTTGTCATTGGAAAACATCCCCACTAGAAAGTTCTCCTTTATTTTTGTTCTGATGGTAAATGTAAAGTTTAGCATTTCCCTTATGTTTTTAGTTTTAGTTTTTTTTACTTTTCTTAACTACTGTCATGTTTTTTTTTTAAAGGTGCAGTTTAGTTAAATTCATATTGTAGATATCGCACCAAAGGCATAACTTACCTCTAATGAAGTTCAATGTTCTGCTCACTGCTACTCATGTAGAAATTCTCTCTCCACTGATGACAGCTACTTCCCACAGTGGAGATCTTCTGGCACTATGGGGTTAAGATCAGTGGCTGCATTATCGTCGGTGCTTGGTCTTCCCTTCTCACGCTCTCATCCAGTCACAGTATCTATAGTATTCTTTCCCAGGATGCAAAGCATTCTGTGAATGGAGGAAGGGTGGATAAATGGCAGGATCGGTCTTCCCCAAACACAAAGTGCTTTGTAGCGGAAGGTGGAAAGTTCTGTGGATGGGCGAGTGAGGATTAAGGGAAGTGTGAGTTGTGCTGATGCTTCACAGCCTCAGTTGCTTAGCTTAATCCCTTCAGCAATGGATGATCACTGATATTGGGAATAGCTGGCATCACTGAATAGAAGATTTCTACAGTAAGCTTCCAGCAGGACATGTAATACACCTCATTGGAGGTATGTTATGTCCCTGGTGCTGTATCCACAGCAAAATGTTCATGCAAAACTTCAGCTTTAATACTTTAATACTTAATACTTTACTAGCAGTAGAAGTACTTTTAGGCTCCCACAATAAGCTAATGTTCGGTTCTATGTCAGCTTCTGCCTACTTTGAGCTAAAATGTACATGAGAGCAGTTGGGCAGTACAGTTGACCTCAAGTGCCTGAACAATAGTTCCCTTGAAAGTAAAGAGGAGGTTTACCATGTGGCTAGGGATGGCATTTCCTCCTAGAATCACATCACAAAAAGTAAATTCAAAACCCTTGGGGCTCTTTCCAACAGGTGGTTAATGCTTATTGCTCTGCGAAAAGTGATCCACGGTGGATCTCTTTTCAGAGGGCATTTTAGCAGTGGCTGTCAGGTGTTCAGGATGTGCTACTGCACCTGCTGCAGTAATTTCTCCTGATGCCTTTTTTTTTTCTTGTTTCATTTTTTTTTTAATCTCTATATGGCGAACAACAGTTTGACATTGCTGGCTTTTTTGGCCTGTGGTTGTGGTGCGGCCCCATTGAACTTAATGGGTAAGTTTAATAGCCAGTGCCAGCTGTAAACTCTGCAACACAAGTTAAAATTGTCATGGCCAAGAAGCAAAGCATCGTGGCCATGGCGCATGTACAGACTTGTCAGGCTGTAATGTTAGAATTCAGGCTCATCCATCTGTTTTTGCCTCCCCCCAGCCACCAGTGTGAAAGAACCAGTACAGTATTTATGATTGGTAGATTGGCTGATTTAAAGCCAGAATTTCAGGGGCAGGTTTTATCAATTACTCAAGGAGTGAATTTCTAATGAATTGCTCTTCCCAAGTTTAGTAAATTTTCTCTCATGCATTTCATCACAGGCTTAAAAACTCTGATATGAATATTATACAGATATTTAAGACAATTATGAAATACACTTGCAACATATACAGCAAACTATATGTGGTAACAAATGAATAATCAAATCTACCAATGATAAGGTAGCAATGGGATTTTTCTTTCTTTTTTTCCAATATAAATGTTTTATTTGGAACAAAGAACAGTATACAATCAGCATGGATAGTGAATGTACATAAAGAATTATAGGACAAGTTGAAACAGCCAATGAAAACAGGTTGACCATACATAAATCAACATATGATACGATTGACAGGGGTGGGGATCTATGTGGGTGTACGTGTTATAATAGAAAAAAACTAGGTAGTATGCAGTGTGAGGAGAATATGAACCATTTAATGGTGTCTTGATGTCGGGTCCAGGGATAGCGTTGTTAGATAATGGTTCTCAGGATATAGATTAGTTGGGGGAAGTGGTAGGAAAAGTGGGCCAAGTCTAACCATTGAGGGGTTTCTCCTTAAAGTCCAGGGGTTATGAGGTTTGTAGTCTAGCAGGATTTGTGGTGAATGTACAGCCAAACTTTTCTAAAGTAGCAAACAAGGGAGAAAGGGGAGGGTGGGGAGAAAGAAGGGGGTAGGGAGGAGGAGAAGGGAGATTAAAAAAAAGGGGGGTGGAGTTTGAAAAAAAGGGGAGTGGTGGTGGGGGGTTGCCATCCCTTACCTCCCTCCCAGGTATCATGGTAGGTGTGTGCAGCTCTTTTGGGAGCATATATTGATGGTGGAGGATGATGGCTGTTATGGGAGTACGGGTGAATGGTCGGCCATCGGGGGTGTAAGTGTGTGTGGTCCAGCTTAAAAGGGGGGGGATCAGGAGATATAATATTTTCAGATTTAAATAGGAGATCTAGATAGTTGGGAAAATTCTGAGGTTGACTCAAAATTATTCCAGCAAGCCCAAGTCATTCCGAATTTAGTGGGTGTATCTCGCCCTATGGATTAGTTTTTCCAGCGCAGCTATTTTGTGGATTCTGTTAAACCATTCCTTAATTTGGGGTTTGGAATGAGTTCCAATGTATGGGGATACATTGCTTTGCAGCGTTAATCATATGCATGGCTAAGGAATTGTGGTAAGCTTTGTGTGGAAGGGGTGAACGATGTAGGAGAAATTGGTCTGGAGACAGGTCTAGATCAAAGGAGGTTACAATGGAAGTAATGTGGTGTATTTCTCTCAGAAGGGTTGAATGTGAGGGGGATTTTTCAATTTTATTATTTTTGATAATTAATATAAGTGGTTTGTTTGTGTATGTCAGCCAATCGAATTTCATCTGTCAAGAAATATTAAAGTGGTTGTAAACCCTTTATAACCACTTTTTGCTACAGGTAAGCCTATAGGCTTACCTATAGCTATACTGGATATCTCCCAAACCTGCATGGTTTAGGAGATATTCCCTGTATTTGCATGTGCCGACATCATTGGCACATGCGCACTGAAGCAAACTGAAGCAACGGCACGTCCGTGCCATTGCTTCAGTTAGACTGTGCCATTACCGGTGGCTCCAGCTGCGTGGGAGTGACGTCATCACGGCTCCGGCCAATCACAGCGCCAGAGCCTGCAATACCCGGAAGTAACTCCGGAAGCGTTGACGGCCGCCGGAGCACTGAACGAGGACCGCTGCGGGGGGCAGGTTTTTTTTTAGGGTTTACAACCACTTTAAGCATGGTGTATTGAGTCAATTGGTTCCATAATAATAATCATGATGGTAACAAACTGCAAAATATTATCAATTATTTCCACAAATAACTGATTGACCACTTCATTAGAAAATTGCTGCATGTAACAATTATTTATATTCCATGAATATACTGACATTAGTGGGTGTATAAGATTACCATGGGCCCTTATTTCCCTACAGACATGCTAGGCACTCGGATGCATATATCCTCCATAATTATGTGTCTAGCCCCTTCTTCGTTATTTAAATGTATCTGAGGGAATTAATGCATATTAACAGTTAAACATGTAGTGAGCATTTGTAAGGTGTATGGCACAGTGCATACATGAACATATGATTAATTACGTGTCAGAATAGCAACAGGACCTTCAACTTGCCATAACGAATTCTTGGGAGTTGAAAGCGAATGCATTCATTCAAGTGGCAAGTCTTCAGCATGCCCTAAAGATAGTTAAAAAGGAAGGGGCTATGCTTACACAATAATGTATTAGACTTGTTTGTAACTTCTTCACAATGACAAATTGCCTGCAGTTCAGTTGTAAAGTAGCATTTAACCAAGTTACAATAAGTAGAAAATTGGAATAGGAATAGACATTTACCACCAAGCCCACAAGAAAATGTTAGGCTAAATGAGCTGAATGTATAGAAAATGCAACGATTTGTCAATTTAGAAATATATTGTTATATGTTGCAAAATAAATTTTAATTACAGTTTATAAGACATTACTTTAATTCATGTGAAAAATATTTCTAGTTCTTTTTAGCATAATGTCAGAGAGCAATATTCTTTCTCTTGCATATTTACTGGTAATTGGGTGGCTTAAAACTGAACTCCAGGCAAAGCATTAAATAAAAAGGAAGCTGTTTATACTTGTCAAATTGTTTGTATTGCTGTTCATCCATTCCTGAGAGTTACACAACCATGCCAAACAACACAGATGGTGGATGACATTACTTTTCTGCCACAGTTTTAGACTGTAGAATGCAGTGGTGTCTTCTCTGTGCCCCCAGCATCCCAGCATGCTTTTGCTCTTTATTTCGCTCTCTCCTATCATCATGTTCCTTGTCAGTATATTTTCATGCAGCACACCTGATTGGTGACCAACCTGCCTCTCCCTTTCCTAGAATGCTGCTGTAGAGGGGATTGCAAGTGGCTAATATTAAGTCAAATCTAGGTACTTACACTATTTGTAGTTACAAAAAATACACTGAATGATTTTTTAGTGAATACACAGCTGCATACATTTTTGTCTTTTTATACCTGTCTAGAATTTGATGTTAAAGTGGTCTTAAAGGCTGAAGGTTTTTTTTTTACCTTCATGCATACCCCCACCCCAGCCCCCCTTATACTCACCTGAGCTCCCCTCTTGATCCAGTGATGTGCATGAGAGCTGAGCTTCTCCTGGGTTTCTCATTCCTCATTGGCTTGTCAATCACAGTCAGAGACCGCTAAGAAGAGACTCTGAGTTCTGAGGTGGCGCACGGGGTGTCAGAGACAGTCAGCACACTTCCACTAAGCAAGTCTCTTTATCTGGCATTATGAACCCGAGCTGTGCCCGCTGTGGCAAGATTGTCTACCTGACTGAGAAAGTCAACTGCCTGGACAAGTACGCTGCATAGTGAGACGCCCTACTGCTAGCAGGATACCAGGACACAGTCTACATAGTCTGACATATGGTTGTGATGCTCATCATCTGTGACTCTGTCCAGAGGATTGCTTTGTTGCCAGCCGCACACCTTGATTCACAGACATGCCTGTTGTGCTTGCTATCTGGTAAGCACATATTTTAGATGGTGGAGGATCACTACGAGGGGTGTTTTTTCCTACTTTTCCACACTGACCTACATGGTTAACTATAGAGGGACTCTTCTCATCTCCATAGAAGACTCTTTGGACTTCTGAGTTCATGAACTTTGCTATCATCTCTTTATTATGCTTGATGTTTTATGACACTAACTAATATCTATATCTGCATTGATTGATTTTTATGCATAATTTTTGTTTATAGTATAGTGCAGTTTTTTCCTTGTTTTTTTGTATGTTGTGAAGATCTCCCAGTTGAACTACTGCTCTTTGGGGGGGTTGTGTTGTCAGCGCAGTGATTTTTTTGTTTTTTGTTTGTCAATCACAGCCAGCTAGCCAATGAGGGGAAAGGCCAAGCCCCGGCTCTGGGTGTCTTATGGACGCATATAGTGGGACTCTGAAGCGAGCATGCACCAGTGCCCCCAGAGCAAGTGTCTTGCTATTGGGGGCACTGGCTGAAGAGGAGGAGCCAGGACGCTGATGGAGGACATCAAAAGAGGAGGATTAGGGCTGCTCTGTGCAAAACCACAAAGTATGACACATTTGTTATTAAAAAATAAATAAAGATTTTAAATCTTGCATCAATAAGATGCAGCAAAGAACTTGATAACAAATATTTTATTTTATATACCATAACAATAGGTCAATTGAATTAAATGCAGCAAATTATCTCTGTTAAAAAGCTCCTTATAAGTGTGTAACCGGGTGCCTTTTGCTGTCTGTGTGTGATCATTCCCCACTCCCAGCTGTGCAGTGATGGAGCATTTTCCTCCTTCAACCCTCTTCTGCTATGTAGCAGACTAGAGGAATGGCTGTGCTGTGGACTTCTGTTTTCTCTCTTCACTGCTGCTGACAGAGCAGGCTGTGTAAACCCCCCCCCCCCCATGGAGACAGACCAATCAGATGTAAAGGAAGAGAATCATAGGACATGTATTTCTCTAGGGAGTGCTTCACATTGTATGCTGTGGGGCTTGGATTTTAACACCCAAGATTCCTGGTACTCAGAGGAGGGAAAGCTCAGCAAAAAGACCTGCCATTTGGACCAGCCTATACCCATCAGAGAGATAGCTATAGAGGAGACAAGCTGGACCATGTCCAAAATATCCATTCCTGGAATTCACCTTTAATAGAGGCAAGGCATGTTGGGTAGAATGTAGTTTGCAATCACTTTAGTACTGTAATTATTTACAAGAACCAGCAGAGGTATAAAAAAGAATAAAGCAACATTCAATTCAGAAAGACATGCAACTGCATTATTGGGACTTTTTCATATTAAAACTTAATTTTTTAATAAAAAAATCCTTTATTCATGTATAAGCATAAAATTGATGCCATAAAAACATACAAACCACAGCCGATTATTGAAAGCTGTGTGCTACCAAATTTAGTCTCATATGTTATACTTGTATAATCAGTCATTTGTGTGTTTTATAGTATCAGTTTTATATTCATATATGAACAAAAAAGATGTTTTAATGTTATTACAACTCCATTTAAAATGGAGTTGTAATATGTTCCCAATAGTGCTGTTTATATGTATTTAACAGTATAGAAGATACTTTTAAGAAATAGAGAGAGATCATATGAATGGGCAGGTTGCTGAATCATGGAAAATAGATGGAGTAAAAAAAAAAAATAGAAAGAAATACAGGAGACAAATTAAAGGAGATTGGATAGTAAGAGAATACCTTGTAGAGTGATATTTTACAGAATAGCAAATAATGAAATTAATAACAAAGCAGGAGGAATATTTTTAGTGTATTTAATAGTATCATAGAAATAGTGTAAGAAAGTGTACGCTCATCTCTAGGTATATCTCCAGGTATAATAAAGAAATATCTGAATTTATTAAATACTCTATGTCAGAAAAAGCATCTTTTTAGATAAGAGTTCCAGGAGGAAAAACTTTTTAGATGTATGCAAAAAACTGGGGATATATTTCAATTTATGAAGATTATTTTAATGAATAAAATAAGAGATGTTTTAGTGTTGCAATGTTTGCAGTGGCACACATCAACTAAACAATAGGATATTTAAAGTGGTTCCAAAGGCTTGAGGTTCTTTACCTTCATGCATTCTCTGTGCAGCAGCACCCCAACCCACGCCTAATACTTACCTGAGCCAAGCTGTTGCTTGGAAGCGAGCCTGCTTGGGTGCCCCCATTGCAACTGCTTGCTCTAGGAACACTTGGCAGGAGGAAGGGGTCAGGAGTGCTGATGGGGGACTTGAGAAGAGAAGGATCTGGGCTGCTCTGTGCAAAAGAGCAGGTAAGTATGATTATTTTTTGTAAGTATTGCCTTTAATATCGCTTTAAAGGAGGGAATGTTGCTTTAAGATACCAAATCCAGGGGGGACCTGGCCTATGCATGGCACTGAACGGACATGTCTGAGGAGAGCTCTGTCCAGGCACTAGCCCCAACTCCTCTAGCGATGCCATCTAAAGCCTCAGAATCCCGCACAACACTCGGCAAGAGGTCCGGGAGAGGACCGGCTGTCAATATAGCTTCCGCAGGCTCCTTAAACATTTTCTTGCCGCAAAGAGAATCAGCGTTAACATGCAGAATGTGCATACCAGAGCCTTGAGATCCCTAGATTCTCCTTCCACACCCACGGCTTCCATCCAGGAGAGCTCCCCTGCCTTCTCCTGCTGCACGGAGCTTATGGAAGACCCTGGTTCCCCTGCTGGCTCAGAAATGTCATCTCTGTTAAGCGGTCTCAAGAAAGAACTGACAAGTATGTTCCATAGCCTTGAGAAATCCGTTAAAAGGAAATCACAGCAGTGAGAACTGACATGTCACACCTGCTACCCAGAATAGAAGACACAGAGAAAGGCCAAGACTCACATGAGGCAGCCATTAAAGAATTGCAGGATACAGTCACTCAATTGGCATTTGCCCACCACTCCTCTCTTTACAAGCTTAAAGACTTAGAAAACTGTAATCGCAGGAATAACCTGCATATCCGGGGGTTGCCGGAGGCAACTATAGATAATTACCTTGAACCCTTGATCCGGGGTATCCTGAACACAATCCTTGGCAAGCCTGTCACTGACCTGCTGAGATTTGATCGAGTCCACTGCGCTCTGAGACCACGCAATATCACAGCCGACCAACCCAGAGAAGTTATCTGCTGTCTGCATTATTTTGAAGACAAAAACTCCATCATGATCAAGCTGCGGGGCACCCTGAACATTGATTTTGATGATATTTTTTGAAGAACATCATTGATGAATCAGGATCTGGGCACTTTCAGAGGTGAAAGGATTAGGATCCACAACATCACGATCACCAAAAAAGAGAGAAACCAAAAAAAAAACAAAAAAAACAGGTATTATAAATATGCCAGCATCCATCTCTTACCTGAGCCTGTGGTCGCAGACACTCACCTGTTGTGGTGCTAATTTCCACCACATCTTCCTCCTCCTGCTCTTCTTGTCTTTGGGGGATTTCACCTTCTTCCAGAGGTGGGGGGTCTGTGGTCTCCTCAGATGAGGGGTGTCCTCCGAGTCTTTTATCCCCTATGTCAAAAAAATAGGTATACTTAGCACACAGATCTTTGATGGCAGAACTATAAATATGAAACATTGCTTGGAAGTGGGGTACAATTGTCTGTTTTGGCAGAGTTCCAAGATGTAGCATTTTTATTGTCCTTTGTCAAGCTTAAATACTTTACCTGTCTTGTACAAGCTTCACAGATGGAGACCCCCCTATAGTATACACTGGAGCACCTGTGTGGGCCCCCTAATAAAAAGGGTGTTCTTGTGTCCCACACTAGTGCTCCAGCGTCCAGATGTGAAAACTGCTGCTGAGTGTCCTCTCCTTACACAGAATCTAGTTGGCATTTCATTCTAGTAACAAACACATCTACACCACCCAATTCTTTTCACACAAGTAGGCCCCAAAAAATGATGGCAATTGCATATGGCCAAACAAACTATGTTTGATACGAACGAATAATGTGCCCATGAACATGAAAGTTGCCATTTTAAACTGGACAACAGTTATTAAGAAAAGCACATGGAGCAGCACGAACGTAACAAACAGAAAGAATCGGAACACAGCACAACTACTTACTTTTTTGCAGCACTCTCCGGATCTTTCTGTACTGCTCGTGTTCTGTTAATTTCAGGTCCGACCACCGCTTCCTGAGCTGATCTTTCGATCTTCGTACCCCGAAATTCCGGTGCAGACTCTTGACTACTTTCGCCATTATCTTGGACTTTCTGACATTGGGGTTGGGGTAAGGTCCATACTTCCCGTCATAGTCGGCCCTCTTCAGGATGTCGACCATCTCCAACATCTCCCCAAAGGACATATTTGATGCCTTATATCGTCTCCTTCTGGATCGGTTCGTTTCTGCCTCCGGGCTTTCCTCCTCCTCGTTGCTGTAATTAGCACGCACCTGTTGTGTTTCCGCCATGTGCTCTTCCCCCACTGCGCCGAACGAGAAGGGGCGGGGAATAGACTAGAAAGAACATCAGGGGCGGGCGGAGTTTCACGCATGCGCAGTGTCTATAAAGCGTAACACGCGTGCGTAGTACGTACGATCTGTGAGCAGAGGAAGGAGTAACGGAGGCGCCGATCGTGATTGCAAAGGTAAGATTTAACATTGGGCCTATACTGCTTCTAGATTGAGGCCTGTATTTGCACAAGTTTAGTAGACTTTAGGCTGACATTAGGGTTTGTCTTGTGTTGTGTCTTGCAGTGAAAATGGATATCTTTAGAGAGGATGAATTTATGGCCATATTCATTGATATGTACAGGGAGCTGCCTTGTCTGTGGCAGATAAACCACCCAGAATATAAGAACCAAACAAAGAGGAAGGCAGCGCTGGATAGTTTGTTGGAATTTGTGAAGATGGTGATCTCCACAGCAGACATCACCTATTTGAAGGTTCTAATTGGTGGCCTGAGGAGCACTTATCTAAGGGAGCACAAGAAGGTCCAGGATTCCCAGAGATTAGGAGCTGCAGATGACATTTAGGTCCCCAGGCTGTGGTACTATGACAGGCTGCATTTTATGGCAGGTCAGACTGAACCCAGGCCAGCACTCTCCACTCTTCCTTCCACGCTTCCTTCCCCCCCAGCTGAGGCTTCTGACGCCCAACCTGGGCCTTCCAGGCAGCAACATGTGGAGGAGCCCAGATTGAGCCAGGTATAGCATTCCTCTAAATATTTCTGCTTGTCCAATCAATGATGTTAACTAGATGTTAGTTGGGAGTACTACTAATGTATGATTGTGATTGATGAAGCAAAAACTAAAACCATGTCCCTTTTTCATACACAGGGAAGTCTCAACCAGGAGGTGGCCGGGCCAAGCAGGCTGCCTGATATGCAGGTCCCTTCCCTCCACCTTCAAAGTCAAAGTGCCAGGAAGAGGATTACCCTAGAGGAGGCTGCCATAGGCCTCTTTTGGAAGGCTACAGAGGCCCTGAGAACCCCCCGCACTGTGGAGGAGGACTTTGCTGGCATAACTGCCTGCAAAATGATGCAGATGGAGGAGGGCCAAAGACTCCTGTGCGAGTTCCTAATTTTGGAAGCTCTCAATAAGGGATTGAGGGGCCAAATAACATATGCTACACACATTTGTGACCTCACACATAGTCCTCCTCCTCCAGGTCCTACTCCTCCTCCTCCTCCAGGTCCTACTCCTCCTCCTGGCACATCTCCCACACCAGAGCCACAGCGTGGAAGGAAGCGTGGAAGGAAGACCAGAGAGTGATGGCCCTGGGTTCAGTCTGGTCTGGCAAAATATGCAGGCTCTTGTAGTACCACAGCCTGGGGACATAGATGTCATCTGCTGCTTTCCGGATCTCTGGGACTTCTGGACCAGACTGCACTCCCTTAGATATGGACTTCTCAGGCCACCAATTTTGCTGGAAAATAATTGATGTGTGCCCTGGGGGTCCAAGGCTTTGCCAGCTTCAACTGTTTATCCAGCGTTGCCTCCCTCTTTGTTTGGTTCTGAGCCCTTAATAAAGGAATTTTTGTTTCAATTATACTTGCCTATGTGTGTTTTCCTTCAAAAAGGACAGTTTGTGAGGATTCAGGTACATTTCAAAAATACAATATGAAATTAACAAGGGACACCAACACCAAACAATCTCCTTGAGAGTAAATAATACAAGATAATAATGGTGTTGTGGTAACTTGACACACAAAACACACACAAAAATATTATGGAGTAAATCACAAAAAAAAAACAATAAAAACACCGCCTTGACAAAAAGACAAACACCAAAAAATTAAAAAAAAACAGCCTTGAAAAAAAACATAAAATATTTAAAAACAGCCCCCAAAAAATTTGGTCAGATGTGACAAGTGTATATATATTGAGGGAATCCCAATAAATAATAAAGAAATAAGTTTGTGAGAAGTCTGTGTGAATATGAGCAGCAAAACGACTTCATTCTTCTCACATTATAAAGAAGAAGAGAGTGCGCTGCATTAAACTATTTTTGACATTGCAGCGTGACGAAAGTGCTGTATCAATTCCGAACGCTAATTTTACCATTCCGAGCTGTTCAGTCTCGGAATTTCTTCTGAGCATGCGTGGAACTTTGTGCGTCGGAAATGGCCACACACGGTCGGAATTGACGCGATCGGATTTTGTTGTCGGAAAATTTTATAGCCTGCTCTCAAACTTTGTGTGTCGGAAAATCCGATGGAAAAAGTCTGATGGAGCCCACACACAGTCGGAATGTCCGACAACACGCTCCGATCGGACATTTTCCATCGGAAAATCCGATCGTGTGTACGGGGCATAACAGTTCTCTCATATAACGTAAGGGGTTTGAATGTGGCTATGAAACGGCATCAGGTTTTGAGAGAGTTAAAACGATCCTGCTGCTCTATTGCCTTTCTTCAGGAGACACATCTAACACACTCCACTTCTGATAAGCTATCCTCGCCCCATTTCCCGCAATGGTACTATAGTCTGTCTGACACTAATAAAGCTAAAAGAGTAGCCATATAGTGGAAGTATATTCTTTCGACTTGCTGACATGTTAGAGGATGACCATGGTCACTTTCTTTTCCTTAAGGGCTTTATAGGCAACACCCAATGCACCCTAGCGAATGTCTATTGCCCAAACCACAATCAACCCGCCTTTATTTCGCAAATTCTCACTAAACTAGCAGAATTTGCTAATAGTGTCATTATTCTTGCAGGTGACATAAATATGGCATTAGATCCCATTATGGATACCTCACAAGGTCGCTCTGGTATCCCATTTAAATGCCTAACCTTTGTTAAAAAAAGACTTCACGATCTCCAATTGATAGATGTATGGGGCTTATTTCACCCCAAATATAAAGACTATTACTATTACTTCAAAACACACCACTCCTACTCCAGAATAGATAATAACTTTATAGACCATTTCCACCTTCCTCTTCTGCTTTCAGCCTCTATAGGTACCGCATATATCTGACCATGCACCTGTCTTTATTCGCTTGACCGTGTCCTCTTTACCACCTCACACCAACAACTGGAAACTCAATGACTCTCTCCTCTGTAATCCCACTGAAGTCTCCATTTTATCTTCATTTCTGACCCAATATTTCATGGAGAATGCATTTCCCGAAACGACTTTCTCGATATTATGGGAGGCTCGTAAAGCAACGATGAGGGGTAGACTCATTGAACTGGGTGCTAGGAAAAAGAGGGAGCATGACTACCAGCTCAAAACAACAGGTTGCAGATTTAGATAAACAGCATAAGTTATCCTTACACACTGCACACCTCAAGGCTCTTACACTAAAAAGAGAAGAACTCAAAACTCTTCTAGACTTGGAAACAAAAAAGAAATTTCATTTTATTTCACAAAAAATCTACGAATGGGGAGATAAACCCGGTAAACAGTTAAAAAAATCACTGTCCTTTATCCCTAAAATCAAGCTCCAATCAGGTGAAATAGTCCATGCCAAACCTTAAAGTACCAAGGTCTTTAGAGAATTTTATGCCGATCTGTATAATAAATGCCTAACCCCATACCACCTCTTCCCTTGATATCTGGGATTCGCTACACAAAAAATTTGCATGGTCTTATAACTCCCCCTTAATGGCACTTCTACACCACAACTACTTTCTACCCAGCTCCATGAATCCTGGATTTAAAACTTGGTCACCAGAGGAACCTCTCCTGCTTCACACCCCCTTCGCTCAAATCACTGCCAGAGATTTTGGGCCCAAAATCTATCATGTTTATGGACAAATGGAGGTATAACCAAGTACAACGTTTCCTCATGACCTTGCCTCGACCACTATGAGGCCTTCAGGACCTTACCTTAATTGAATTTATGTTCAATTACAAAAACCCCCCTCTACATTGCGTTTCACAGTTTTACAAGGCCCTCATCAAATTACAAAGCTCTTCATACCTGGACTGGACTTCCATACCTGGAAAACAGACCTTCTATCCCATCTCACTAACAAAAAGAGATAAAATCTTGCAACTTACGCATGTCTCCTCATTATCCTCAAGAATGGCGGAAACAAATTATAAACTGCTCACCAGGTGGCACTACACCCCATCCTACCATATGTTACCCTCCAGTTCCCTGTTGTGTTGGAGGAACTGGAGGAACAATGCTACTCATGCCCACATTTGGTGGACCTGCCCTTTAATGCGCCCTTTTTGAACATTGACATTCTCAACTTGATACATTAAATAATTGGCACCCACTTACCTTGCGATCCATGGATAATAATTTTTCATGGCACTTCTGAACCAATTGATACGTACAAAGACTCACTTATTCCTCATTTATTGAACACAGTTAAGGCCCTCATACCTGCTCTTTGGGACCAACCTACAATCCCATCCATGAAGATTTGGTTACAAAGGGACAGCGAAGTTCGTCTCATGGATACCTCACCCACATTTCTAGAAATACCAAACGCCACATCACAATTTGGACCCAATTGGTCGAATTTACATCTACTCCTTGTTACAAAGACATCATATCTTCAACCTCGAAAGACGCTCAACCAAACACAAATTCTTCACCAACTTAACCAACTTAAAAAAAAAATGTTTATGGCATTTAGCCTATCACCGTTGATTATAACTTGTGAGTTTGAAATCTAGAAACTTGCTTGACTACCTGCAATCCACCCTTCTCTCCCTCATCCCTCTCCCTCCCATTCCCCTCTTTCTTTCTTCTTCTTACATTCTTTTTCTGTCACTCTTTTCTTTTAAAACCTCTTTTGTGCCATTTAAATATTTATAGTACTGTTTACTCATATGCTCCCCCAGACGCAGGCCCTTACTTAGTTTACTTGTTGTAGCCCTTTCAATTGAACTCCCTGTTCCTGAAGGTCTACGGTTGTTAATTGTTTGCTTGAATTTAAACACATCTGAGCACCTACATACTGTAACAATATTTTTTGTGATTATTTCTGTCTGTTCTGTTTGCTATTTCTCAAAATAAACAGATATTAAACAAAAGAAAGATACCAAATCCAAATGACATGTTCCAAATGACATGCTCAATGACCCAATATTTTATCAAATCTACTTCTCCATTATGTTCAAAAGCAAGTAACTTGCTTAAGGTAAAGAAGTGTATAAAATCCCGCGCTTATGGTATGAAACAGACAAGAAGAACTGCAGCCTCTACCAATAAATCCACCGAAAGGTGAAAATAGAAGAAATGGAAGGGAGGGAGGGTAGTAGTGGCACTGTTCTGGTGTATTTTAAACCTTTATTGTCATGGTGACATCCTGGTATGGTACCTGTGCAAATAACGCAAAAAATGTATGTCACGGGCATGGCCAGAGCGGAGGCTGTTGGAGAGGACTATATGCAAGCCTGTTGCCCACCGATTATGGGCCCTAGCATTTGAGGTGAATGAGAAATCCAGTCTGAACTGTATTAATCGGACTCAGTCATGTATATATTGTATGGGGACTCCTTACTGTATATTTGTGTCCCTGAAGAGGGAGGGGGGATTCCTCCAGCAGCCCCCTGCTGATAAGACTGATTCATTCTGCTGGGACACATCCTGTGAGGAGATGCTGGTGTTATCAACATGTGTTTATGTTAATTGAGAGAGCTGATCACATTAGCCACCAGCCCTGGCTAATAGACGAATGGTCTAGGCTGAGGAGGGGGGAGATTGTTGTTTGTATTGTTAATTGTATTAATGTGTGAAGCTCGGTGCCCACAAGACTGTCATCTGGTCTGGGTACATTTTGTAGTAAATTAGGTCATGTTAATTAGGTTAGCTTTGAGTCATCCCTGCTGTATAAAGGTCTGTGAGATCTCAAAATAAAGGTAGTTCTGATGTACTCCAAGACTGGTGTTGTCTAGTTCTTGGGGTTCCTATGGCCAGATCCATTGGACTCGTGTTCCAGAACTTAGGAAGCGGTATATGACGGAAGCACTCAAGCGGAGTGTGGGGCGTTCCGTGACATTGGTGGCAAGCAGCGGGAAAGCTTCCTGAAGTCTGAAGTCTGGGACATCCAAGCCTCCAACTGGATCCAAGATCAGCATAGCAGACTTCAGTCACCCCAGCGGAGATATGGACCTGGCATCAGAATTCCCGGGGCTGCTGCGGATCATCCTTTCAACGTACACCAGGACTGTGTCTGAGGATAAATACCTGGAGCTCAGGCAGCTGATTCGGGTGGAGCTCTGGATTGCAGCCCTCCGTCTCGCTGGTATAAAACAGGGCAAGTGCTTTCCAACCCAAGAGCAACGGGCCAGTGACCAACGGGCATTGCGGATGGCATTCCTGGGAGAGCAGCCCCAGGAGCAATGGGTAACTGAGTTGGACAGGTTGGTCCAGCTGGAGATAGAGCTGGACAATCGTTATCGGGCTCTGCAATGGCACGCAGAGGAGGGATATTTAGGGGAGACAACAGAATGCTCTCCGGAGGGATATGACTTTGGCGGCCCTGGATTGCTGTGGGAGAACCTTACAGATCTTTTTATGTTTGGCGATGAGGGGGAACCTGACCTTGAGGACATGAGGGACTATAGAGAGTCTATGCTCGGTCTTGCAGGGGTCTCAGAGCTCAAACCTGATCTGGACCATTTGCTAAGGAAGGAACAGCATCTGGAAAGGGCATACAGGAAACTGCTAGAACAAGTTCAGCAGCATGCCAGAGAATCGGCAGTGGAAAATCCGGAGATTGCCGTCCCCAAACCTGAAGTGCTGACAACAGGGCAGAGCTTTGCTAACCTCTGTCCAGAAATGATAACATCTTCTGGGTTCTGTGGACAGGAGATGGTGAACCTCTATTCCCAGACATCAGTTGCAGAGACATGGGATTTGATAGACTTTTCTGCTGAGGAAGAACAACCTGATGAGCCTCCAGCAGAAGAGCTGCTATCATTGCCAAAGTTCACTGTGTTCTGCCCAGCACCAACAGTGGCTTCGGCCTTCCTGAGAGAAGAGGTAGTCGGCCTTTCTCCCACAACACTGACAGGGACATGTGATTTTCTGCCAGCAGCATCTATGGAGTTAAAACAAACTTCTCCAGCTGAAGATCTGGTAACTGAACAGAGGGTCCAAGACCTCTGTCCCACACTTTTACCAATTCCAGAGACTGGGGATTTAATAGACGTTTCTGTAGAGGAGGAACCACCTGGCAAACCCCCAGCAGAAGTGCTGGCAACCGGACAGAGGGTCCAAGACCTCTGCCCCACACCTGCAGCAATTGTGGAGGCCCAAGGTGAGGAGGAGGCAGTCTATCGCGAGCTGCAGATCAGGATCCAAGGAGAGTATGCAGTCATCACCTCACAACTGCAGCTTGATCTGGTGTTGGTTGATGGGGCTTCAGTCCCCACCTGTATACCCCAGGGATGCTGGGCAGTCGGCCCAGATCCCCAACAGCAGGATGGAGTGAGCCCAGTCCCCCTGTCTTCTCTCCAGCGGCAGAAAGGATTCCAGGGAGAAGGGCCAGTCCGGGCCTCTCCCCAGCGGCAGATATGTTCTCTGAGAGAGGCAGAGGATGGCTGGGTGAGTAATGCACTGTTTGGGATGATTTGTTTGGGGTACTGTGTGGGTACAGGCAGTAGAGGACTGGAGCTGTGGACTAACTTCGGAGTCAACCCGTCTGGGGTCTCCTCCTGTGTTAGTCTCCTGCCGAAAGGGGAGAAATGTCACGGGCATGGCCAGAGCGGAGGCTGTTGGAGAGGACTATATGCAAGCCTGTTGCCCACCGATTATGGGCCCTAGCATTTGAGGTGAATGAGAAATCCAGTCTGAACTGTATTAATCGGACTCAGTCATGTATATATTGTATGGGGACTCCTTACTGTATATTTGTGTCCCTGAAGAGGGAGGGGGGATTCCTCCAGCAGCCCCCTGCTGATAAGACTGATTCATTCTGCTGGGACACATCCTGTGAGGAGATGCTGGTGTTATCAACATGTGTTTATGTTAATTGAGAGAGCTGATCACATTAGCCACCAGCCCTGGCTAATAGACGAATGGTCTAGGCTGAGGAGGGGGGAGATTGTTGTTTGTATTGTTAATTGTATTAATGTGTGAAGCTCGGTGCCCACAAGACTGTCATCTGGTCTGGGTACATTTTGTAGTAAATTAGGTCATGTTAATTAGGTTAGCTTTGAGTCATCCCTGCTGTATAAAGGTCTGTGAGATCTCAAAATAAAGGTAGTTCTGATGTACTCCAAGACTGGTGTTGTCTAGTTCTTGGGGTTCCTATGGCCAGATCCATTGGACTCGTGTTCCAGAACTTAGGAAGCGGTATATGACGGAAGCACTCAAGCGGAGTGTGGGGCGTTCCGTGACAATGTACAAAATGCAAAGAGTAAAAAAGTGCAAAGTGTGCATAAAATCTGATAAATTGTTACCACTACCTAATAAACTGTTGCTGGAATATAAAAACCGTTATGGTAACTGTACAAATAATGCAAATAAATGTGCAAATCTCCTGTGCAATAACCATAAATTAGAACCAATGCTCTAATGTGACAATAATGTATAATAATGAGCATAACATATATATAATGTCCTCCAATGAACCGTGCTGGTGCACTACAAAGTCCAAATATCATGACAATAATAAAGCGACAAGTGCTCTTCACAACTGTTATTCGGTGCTTCTTAAAAGGTGCCCCATAGGAAATGCACTCACTGCAATTATTCACGCCACAAGCGGGTATTGAGCCTTTGCAGTATTTGCCACTGTGTAGCACACGGAAAAACCTTTCGTCCTATGTCAGCTGTTTGCTTCTGTGTTTGCGGTGTAAGTGGTCTCCTTGCAGCTAGCCTCTTATTAATCCTACTCACATTTGGTCTGTTAATACAGAGCGAAGTATAAAAACAGGAAGCAGCCCAAAAGCGCCATTGCATCACTTCCGGTTTTTGGGCCGTGGAATGCAAATTGTCCAGGATTCCTGTTTTTATGCTTTGCTCTGTATCAACAGACCAAATGTGAGTGGGAGTAATAAGAGGCTAACTATAAGGAGACCACTTACACCACAAACATGGAAGCAAACAGCTGACATAGGACGAAAAGTTTTCCTGTGTGCTACACAGTGACAAATACTGTGAAGGCTCAATACCCCCTTGTGGGGTAAATAATTGCGGTGAGTGCATTTCCTATGGGGCACATTTTAAGAAGCACCGAATAACAGTTGTAAAGAGCACTTGTCACTTTATTATTGTCACCATATTTGGACTTTGTAGTGCACCAGCACGGTTCATTGGAGGACATTATATATATGTTATGCTCATTATTATACAATACTGTCACTGTAGAGCATTGGTTTTAATGTATGGTTATTGCACAGGAGATTTTCACATTTATTTGCATTATTTGCACAGTTACCATAATGCCGAGTACACACTACCAGACTTTTCGGCATACTTGGTCCGGGGAACCGGAGTCCGTTGGACAATTCGATCATGTGTGGGCTCCAGTGGACTTTTTTTCCCCAAAAGTTTGACGGACCTAGAAATGAAACATGTTTCAAATCTTTTTGACGGACTCGAGTCCGGTCGAAAAGTCCGCTCGTCTGTATGTTCGACGGACAAAAAACGAAGCTAGGGCAGCTATTGGCTACTGGCTATGAACTTTCTTGTTTTAGTCAGGTCATATGTCATCACGTACAAATTCGTCGGACTTTGGTTGATCGTGTGTATAAAAGTCCGTTCATTCGGAAAGTCCGTCGTAAAGTCCGTCGAAAAGTCTGCAGGACAAAGTATGCCGTAAAGTCCGGTCGTGTGTACGCGGCATAATAGTTTTTATATTCCAGCAACAGTTTATTAGGTTGTGGTAACAATTTATCAGATTTTTTGCACACTTTACACTTTTTTACTCTTTGCATTTTGCACATTTTTTTGCATTATTTGCACAGGTACCATACCAGGATGACCCCATGACAGTAGAGGTTTAAAATACCCCAGAACAACTTGCTTAAGGTGATCCTAAATTACATTTTTAATTTCATACAGTATATGTAATTATACAGATGCTTTATGGCAGTCCTAATGATCTTCATCATGTTTAAGGCCCCCCAGGTTAGGTGAGCACATAGACAATGGCTTCATAGGCCATAGGATTTTGAGTGGGACCCCAAACCTTTTTTTATTTTTAAAGAGACAATACACATTGTCTATAAAAATGCAAGACTGTGTCTTTATTTTAAAAAATGCAAGGTGTCCCTCTCAAAATCTATACCAGATCCTTAACCTTGATAAGGGATTTTGATGGGGAACCCAGGAAAAAAAACTGCATATGGTTCCCACAAAACAAAACTAGGTCCTTATGCAAGCCTTCAGCCTGGTTGGCCAGAGAAGAGAGGGCATAAAGCATTTAAAACACTTTATCCCAATGTTAATGGGAACAAGGACCTCATCCCTACATCCCTGGTTCAGTGAAGGTAGGGGTTTGCAAGGAGAGAATTATTGGAATCAGCCTTTAAAATAATGAATATTCTTAAACAGTGCACTGGAACCCCCATCTCTACCATAAACAAAGTGTAGTAATCAATGTTTTTTCCCTTAGCAGCTAAAATCAATCTGTTCCCCTTTCAGAAAGCGATATCAATAATAAAAGTGACCAGCGCTCTCTCGTTATCCTTCCTCTGACTCTAATCTTCCTTTGCAGTAATCTAAAAAAAAATATATATAATATACCGTAGTATGCTTAACCCACCATGTCTCAAATCCTATGCTATGTGTTCACTTTATCAATAAAATGTTGTGTCAATAAATAGCCATATGGGTATTTGTTCTCCAGTGTTCTTCTTTATATACTCTTACCCTTCACATACTTGGTGTATATCCAATCAATAGCTATCAGATTCTCCTCAACTCAGTGCCTTCTTGTATCCGTGCTTCAATATGGGAGGCAAGACTGCTTTCAAAGGTCACTCCAAAATCATATACCCTTTGTGACAGACCAGACCAGGACAGTGGCTTTTGGAGGGGACTGTAGGGTAGCTTCATGCCTACTGACTATGGGCCCTGGCTTTTGAGGGGTCTCTTTCCTTTGGGAGATGTGTGCCTGGGGGACCCTTGGAGTAGTTTTGCTTTGGATTCGGGTCCATGTCTCCCTGAAACACACAGATGGTTATTAAGGTGTCTTTCACTCATTGTATAATTCCTCCATTATATGTCTCCTAGGTGTGAATTTCAATTGTTAATTAAGTCACCTATTGTCTCTGTTTGACTGCTAATCCTCTTGGAGATGTGATTAGTATTGTGTCCACTTTACCTCATTACTGATCTATTGTGGGATGCTTGTGTTCATTAGATGTACTGTTATCTTTACTAATGATATAACTGTTTAAAGCTTGCATTATTTAGGATAATGTGATTAAGCTCATATCTGTTTTTACGTGGTATAAATTTTGTGTGAACTTACAATAAAGAGTTCCTGTTTGCACCTAAGCTAGTGTCGTCTAGTTCTTGGGTGCAATGTTCAGCTATAATACCTGTTTCCTGCTTCCAGAGTGGAGGAAGCTGTATCTTGGCAGAAGCGCCCAGGTGGTGTGCCAAGCGGTCCGTCACACCCTTCCCCAGAAGGTACCCCTGGCAATAAAAATCCTAATGGTTGGCCAAGAAGATATAAATATTCAAAACTTATGTCCTTACATTATTGTCAGGGGCACTCCTCAACAGCAGGCAGAAGCAAACAATAACACTAAGCTTAAGAAATACATAAGGAGAACAGAACTCAGTCGATACTCAGGCTGAATACAGCCCAGCAGCACCACATTTAGATTGGGGATATTACTGCTTAGGGGATGGTACCTACACAACATCTTAAGTTAACAATACCAGCAAGATAACCCTATTGGTCCAGCGCTATCTTTCCACTTTCCTCAACTATTTCTGGCATTGTCATATTTGGTTATTGACGTTACTAGTATCCCAGGCCCCTTTGTTTATCATGATCTTTCTGCTTGGAAATCCCTTGATCAACAGCTGATTGGGGCCAGGGATACTGTACTGTGTGGGAAGCAGTAACATATGCCAGATCGCAAGCCCAGGGCTGGTCTTAGTTACCATTAGTTTCCTAATCATAGAACCTTAAATTTGCTATGTGTGCTTGTAATGTTAATGACACTGGTGCAAATGCTTGCCTGAATTAGGAAATTGTCACCAGAACATTATTGTTTTTAACTGTATTGAATTCCCCTGATTATATTTATTCCAGAACATGCTGTATATATTTGTGTGTGTATGTGAGTTTTTTCTTAAATGTTCACAGAATGTTTTTTTGCCCAAAACCTGGTTAGTCCCCGAAGGCCACCATAAAATAAACAAAAACATATGGGGGTGCACCATATACAGACAAAATGTATTGCTTGTCAAGAGCAGTACAGCAATGTCACAGGCAGCCATGCCCTTTCTGAAACTAAATACACAACCTGTCATTCAAGTCTAAATAATTCAGTTACCAGAAATGGTTTTCAGCATACACAGTTCCAAATTGGCAATTCAAATATAAATACACAGTTAGTGATGGGCCGAACACCCCATGGTTCTGTTCACACCAGCACTCTCGAACATGGAAAAAGTACGGACCTGAGCCGCAAAACCAATTAAAGTGGTTGTTAACCCACTGCAACTAAATAGTTATAAATCTTTGGCTCTGTACCTATATGAGCTCCGCTCCCAGCGCTCAGCTGATTCCTCAGCTCTCTTCACTCTCTGGCTCACAGTTCCAGTGGGCAGGGCCAAGCACTCCCGCTGATGTCAGCCGGAGAGGAGGGGAAGAGAGGAGAGAGGGAGACGACAGTCAGCTGAGCGCTGTGAGCAGAGCTCATATAGGTACAGATCCAAAGATTTTTTACATAACATGGACACAGGGACACTTGTTATTATGGTACAGAGAGGATAAGACAATGTAGTTGCAGTTATGAGAGCAGCAGGAGTGGGGGGGTACACTGGTACGAGCAGACAGGCGGGGAAGGACAGAGTAGACACAGGAGACAGATAGCAGGGCTGCAGATGGGGGCACGTACTCTGACCACAGTGTCAGGGCTCAGCAGCCATGATACACTGTGGTCCGTTTACAGGGGGGAGGGTATAGCCAGGCAGGATCAGCCAGGTTTTTTAGGTGTTACAGGGGGCCAAATGACACAGTACAAGCACTGTGCTGTATAACATGCTTTAAGGAAACAGGATATGTTTTTTTTTTGTTAACAAATGCTCTATGGGACCCGAACGTAAAAAATAAAATGTCCCCATTTTGAAGACTTATATGCCAGTTATTGGCCATAAAAAAAAGTATAGGGGCCTGGGTACTGCCCTGGGGGATATGTGTCAATGCAACATTTAAAAAAAAAAAAAAGATATGCCCTTCCCACCCCAAAGCACATTGTCCCCATGTTGATGGTGACAAAGTTCTCTTCCTGACAACCCTGGGCTGTGGTTGTGGGGCTCTGTGGCCAGGGGGCTTATCAGAATCTGGAAGTCCCCTTCAACAAAGGGGGCCCCAGATCCTGCTCCCGCCTCATGTGAATGAGTATGGAGTACATAGTACCCCTACCCATTTACCAAAAAAGTGTAAAAAATAAATAAAAACACACACAGTTTTTGACAATACCTTTATTAAAATTAAAAAAATGTCTCCCGATGTAGATTCATTGTCAATCATGATGCCCGCCGCACCCGAAAAGAGAAAAAAAAGGCTCCACCCATGATGAAGGCTAACCACCATATGCCTGCTCCGGTATCTGACCATTCATAAATAGGTAAGGGGCAGAGCCACCTGGCAACCTTACCTGGTGGCACTGCCCCGTGTGACATTACTGATCGGTGCATGCATCCTGAAAATGCTGAATGTCTGGCTTTGTCTGACTTCAGTATGTTTCACTCACCGTCTCAGGACAAGCATGCTGTAAATGAGTGACAGAACATATCGATATACTTGTTCCAGGTCAGCTACACTATTAATCTCTCATGATGGTTTCCCTGTCAACATTGTTTACAAAAAAGCTGTACGCTGGTAGGTTCATGCATTGAAGTGTGTATTTTTAAGCAAGATGTGGACATCAAATAAAAAGTTGTTTCAAATATAGGTTATGTTGTTCAGTGACAGAAGCACTAATTACTTTGCAGTTGTATAGTTACATAGCTACATAGCAGGTAAGGTTGAATAAAGACAATAGTTCATCCAGTTCAACCTGTGTAGGTGTACGTGTGTCAGTATCTATAATTATTTCCCATATCCCTGTATGTTGTGTTCTTTAAGATGCATGTCCAAGAGTCTTTTAAAAAATATTCATACTCCCCGCTGCCACCACCAATTGTGAAAGAGAGTCCCACGTCCTCATTGCCCTGACAGTGAAAAACCCCCCGGGCAGTTTAAGGTTAAACCGCTTCTCCTCCAATCTCATTGTGTGGTGTCCTTTTATACTCCCTGAGACTGAATCATTTTTTTCCTAAGCTGGGATCACCATTGAGGTATTTGTATATCGCTATCATATCCCCTCTCAAGTGTTGCTTCTCCAGGGAGAATAAATGTAGTACTTGTAGTCGTTCCTCGTAATTGATCTCCTCCAGTCCCCTTATTCATTTTGTTGCCCTTCTTTGGACTCTCTCCAGCTCCAGCATATCCTTTCTCAGGACTGGTGACTAGAACTGGACAGAATACTCCAGATGTGGCCTAATCAGAGTTTTATAAAGTGGCAGAATTATAGTTTTATCTCTGGAGTATATTCCGTTTTTTGTGCATGCTAAAATTCTGTCAGCTTAGGTAGCTGCAGTTGACATTACATGCTATTACTCAGTCTGTCTACTAGGACCCCCAAAATCTTTATCCATCCTTGGGTCCCCCAGAGTTTCTCCCACTAGTGAGTAGTTTGTGTTTATGTTTTTTGCCCCCAAGTGCATTACTTTACATTTCTCCACATTAAACCTCATTTGTCAGGTAGTTGCCCACCCCATTATTTTGTTCAGGTTTTTCTGTACAATTTCTATATCCTGATGTGAAGTTATTGCCCTGTTTAATTTTGTGTTGTTCGCAAAAACTGAGATTAAGCTATTTATCCCATCCTCTATATCATTTATGAATAAATTAAACATAATTGGTCACAAGACAGAGCCTTGGGATACCCCACTTACCACTCCTGACCAGTCTGAGTTTACGTTATTTATCACCACCCTTTGGAAATGTCCCTGTAACCAGTTTTCTATCCAAGAACAAACCTTATGGTCCATGCCTGCAGACCTCAGCTTGTAGAACTGTATTGAAAGCTTTTGTAAAATCCACATATACCACATCATCAGGCCTCCCCCATCTAGATGGCAGCTCACTTCCTCATAGAATGTTAACAGATTGGTCTGGCAGGAACCACCCTTCGTAAACACATGCTGATTCCAACTGATGATACTTTTTTCTTCATTAATTTTTTGGATATAGTCTCTTATCACCCCCTCCAATAATTTACCTACTATTAATGTTTGGCTGACTAGCCTGTAGTTTCCAGGAATTTGTCTCTACCTTTTTTTGAATATTGGTACCCCATTGGATTTTCTCCAAACAGCTGGTACAATTCCTGTCAGTATGCTGTCCACAAAGTTTAGGAACAATGGTCTAGCTATAACCTGACTGAGTTCTCTGAGGACTCTCGGTTGTAAGCCATCTGATCCTGGTGAATTATTTGTGTTAAGCTTATCTAGTCTTTCCTTGACTCAGGCCTCTGTTAGCCACAATGGTACGCCCTGTGATGTTACATAGTTACATAGTTACATAGTAGGTGAAGTTGAAAAAAGACACAAGTCCATCAAGTCCAACCTATGTGTGTGATTATGTGTCAGTATTACATTATATATCCCTGTATGTTGCGGTCATTCAAGTGATTATCTAATAGTTTCTTGAAGCTATCAATGCTCCCCGCTGAGACCACCACCTGTGGAAGGGAATTCCACAGCCTTACAGCTCTTACAGTAAAGAACCCTCTACGTAGTTTAAGGTTAAACCTCTTTTCTTCTAATTGTAATGAGTGGCCCCGAGTCTTATTAAACTCTCTTCTGCGAAAAAGTTTTATCCCTATTGTGGGGTCACCAGTACAGTATTTGTAAATTGAAATCATATCCCCTCTCAAGCGTCTCTTCTCCAGAGAGAATAAGTTCAACGCTCGCAACCTTTCCTCATAACTAAGATCCTCCAGACCCTTTATTAGCTTTGTTGCCCTTCTTTGTACTCGCTCCATTTCCAGTACATCCTTCCTGAGGACTGGTGCCCAGAACTGGACAGCATACTCCAGGTGCGGCCGGACCAGAGTCTTGTAGAGCGGGAGAATTATCGTTTTATCTCTGGAGTTGATCCCCTTTTAATACATGCCAATATTCTGTTTGCCTTATTAGCAGCAGCTTGGCATTGCATGCCATTGCTGAGCCTATCATCCACTAGGACCCCCAGGTCCTTTTCCATCCTAGATTCCCCCAGAGGTTCTCCCCCCAGTGTATAGATTGCATTCATATTTTTGCCACCCAAATGCATTATTTTACATTTTTCTACATTGAACCTCATTTGCCATGTAGTCGCCCACCCCATTAATTTGTTCAGGTCTTTTTGCAAGGTTTCCACATCCTGCGGAGAAGTTATTGCCCTGCTTAGCTTAGTATCGTCCGCAAATACAGAGATTGAACTGTTTATCCCATCCTCCAGATCATTTATAAACAAATTAAATAGGATTGGTCCCAGCACAGAACCCTGGGGAACCCCACTACCCACCCCATACCATTCTGAGTACTCCCCATTTATCACCACCCTCTGAACACGCCCTTGTAGCCAGTTTTCAATCCATGTACTCACCCTATGGTCCATGCCAACGGACCCTATTTTGTACAGTAAACATTTATGGGGAACTGTGTCAAATGCTTTTGCAAAATCCAGATACACCACGTCTACGGGCCTTCCTTTATCTAGATGGCAACTCACCTCCTCATAGAAGGTTAATAGATTGGTTTGGCAAGAACAATTCTTCATGAATCCATGCTGATTACTGCTAATGATATCATTCTTATTACTAAAATCTTGTATATAGTCCCTTATCATCCCCTCCAAGATTTTACATACTATTGATGTTAGGCTAACTGGTCTGTAATTCCCAGGGATGTTTTTTGGGCCCTTTTTAAATATTGGTGCTACATTGGCTTTTCTCCAATCAGCTGGTACCATTCCAGTCAATAGACTGTCTGTAAAAATTAGGAACAACGGTCTGGCAATCACCTGACTGAGTTCCCTAAGTACCCTCGGATGCAAGCCATCTGGTCCCGGTGATTTATTAATGTTAAGTTTCTCAAGTCTAATTTTAATTCCGTCCTCTGTTAACCATGGAGGTGCTTCCTGTGTTGTGTCATGAGGATACACACTGCAGTTTTGGTTACTGAAGCCCCCCGATTCACTCGTGAAGACTGAGGAGAAGAATAAATTCAATACCTTTGCCATCTCCCCATCCTTTGTAACCAGATGTCCTTCCTCATTCTTTATGGGGCCAATATGGTCTGTTCTCCCTTTTTTACTGTTTACATACTTAAAGAATTTCTTGGGATTTTTTTTGCTCTCCTCCGCTATGTGTCTTTCATGTTCTATCTTAGCCGTCCTAATTGCACCCTTACATTTCTTATTGCATTCTTTATAAAGTCTGAATGCTGAGGATGATCCCTCAACCTTGTATTTTTTGAAGGCCTTCTCCTTTGCTTTTATATGCATTTTTACATTGGAGTTAAGCCATCCAGGATTTTTGTTCGCTCTTTTAAATTTATTACCCAATGGGATACATTGGCTAATGCCCTTATTTAATATGCTCTTAAAGCAAACCCATCTCTCCTCCGTATTCTTTGTTCCTAATACTTTATCCCAATTTATGCCTTTTAGCAAGGTTTGTAGTTTAGGGAAGTTGGCTCTTTTGAAATTCAGTGTCTTTGTATTCCCTTTATGTTTCCTATTTGTGTGATTTATACTGAAACTAATTGACCTGTGATCGCTGTTACCTAAATTGCCCCGTATTTCCACATCTGTGATCAGGTCTGTATTGTTGGTAATCAGTAGATCCAGTAATGTTTTATTTCTAGTTGGTGCGTCTACCATCTGACCCATAAAATTGTCCTGCAAGACATTAAGGAACTGGCGAACCTTAAATGAATGCGCGGTTCCCTCCGCCCAGTCTATGTCTGGATAATTAAAATCCCCCATTATGATAACACTTCCCATCCTTGCTGCTAATCCAATTTGTGATAGGAGATCCGTCCCCACTTCCTCCTTCAGGTTAGGGGGCCTATAGCATACTCCCAGTATTATTTTCCCCTTAGCTTCATCCCTTTGGAGCTCTACCCATAAGGATTCCACCTCCTCTCTAGCTCCCTCAGTGATATCATCTCTCACATTCACTTGTACATTATTCTTGATATATAGGCATACCCCTCCCCCTTTTTTACCCTCTCTATCCTTGCGGTATAGGGTATACCCTTGAATGTTTGCCAGCCAATCATGAGAGCTGTTGAACCAGGTCTCTGAAATTCCCACAAAATCCAAATCCTCCTTGTACAACAGTATCTCTAGTTCACCCATCTTGTCTGCCATGCTCCTGGCATTGGTGAACATGCCACATAGTTTAGACCGGTCGCATATTGTCCTCGTATTGGGTGTTTCAAAATTGCAACTAGGACTTGCTACTATACTCACCTTGTGTTTTTGTGCTTTGGTTAACCTACCACTAATGCCCCCAACACTACCCTCTGGAATATCATCCGCGCTGGCTATCACTGTCTCTGGACCCTCCCCCCCATCGCCTAGTTTAAAAACCCCTCTAACTTTTTGGCCATCTTCATTCCCAGCAGATCTGCACCCTCCTCATTTAGGTGCAGTCCGTCCCTTCTATAGTACCGGTTACCGACTGAGAAGTCGGCCCAGTCCTCCAGGAACCCAAACCCCTCCTTACTACACGAGCTCTTCAGCCACTTGTTTACTTCCCTAATCTCCCTCTGCCTTTCTGGTGTGGCTCGATGTACCGGTAGTATTCCTGAGAATACTACCTTGGAGGTCCTTTTCCTCAATTTAGCACCTAAGTCCCTAAAATCGTTCTTTAGGACACTCCCTCTGCCTCTGACTTTGTCATTGGTGCCAACGTGCACCATGACAGCCGGGTCTTCCCCAGCCCCTCCTAGTAATCTGTCCACAAGATCCGTGATGTGCCGAACCCGAGCGCCCGGTAGACAACATACTGTTCGGCGCTTCAGGTCTTGGTTACAGATTGCCCTCTCTGTCCTTCTAAGAATTGGAGTCCCCTACCACCAGAATCTGTCTTTCCTTTCCCTTTGCTGCCCCCCCACTCTCACTGGAGGAGTTCTTCCCCTGGCAGCTAGGAGAGTCCCTCATCTCTAGCAGTGCTGGTCCCTGACTGGTTTCACCAATGGCACTCAATGGAGCGTACTTATTGGGATGCTCCAGTCCTGGATCGGCCTCTCTGGCACTTCCCCCTCTACCCCTCCTGACTGTCACCCATCTACTCTTTGCTAGTGCCTGCGCCTCTTTGTCTCCACCTGCCTTTGTGCTGGCCCCTGCCGGCACCTGCCGTGTACATTCCTGGCTCACCTTTAGTATGGAGGGACTTCTCAGTGCTGACAGTTGATTCCCTAGATTCAGAACCTGGGCTTCCAGGGAAACAATGTGCTTACATTTTGCACAGCAGTATTCACCCTCGATCGGATGATCAAGGAACGCATACATGCGGCAAGATGTACAAAGAGTCGCCTCTCCACACCCGCCGGGCATCGTACCTATTAAATTTAGTGAGGATTTGGGGATTTTACCCTGTCCAAATTACCTAACAGCTAGCTTCCTGGCACTAATACTCAAGACAATACACAGGTACACAACAAGACAATACACAGGTACTCACAGACCAACTTGCAATCGCAGAACAGTCGCAGACCTACGTGCACTCGCAATACTCAAGTATACAGTACACAATACACAAGTACTAACGATCCACACACACTACTCAGACAACACTCAGATACTCACGCTACACAGATACTATGACCCCTGTTATAACCTCCTGTTTTAAACTCTAGTTTTTAACTCCCACTTCTACCAAGTTCCACTTACACAAAGTTCCACAGCCAAAGACTGAGCACTCTCAGACTGAGTTCTACACCCAGTTAAATAGGCACCTGTGAGCAATTAACCACCCCCCTTAATTGATAGGCTGAAGGAACCAGAGGAAAAAAACAATAACACTGACTAATGTCACTAACAATACAGTTGTGGTCAGTATACCCCTCCTTTTCCTGTGTAAAAACTGAGGAGAAGAAAGCATTTAGTATAGTTGCCTTCTCTGTGTCATCTGTAACAATCCTCCCATCATCCTCTTTTATGTGGACAATGTGCTCTGATCTTGCCTTTTTACTGTTAATATATCTAAAAAATGTCTTTGTATTTTTTTACGCTTCTCTGCTCTGTGTCTCTCGTAGTCTTTTTTAGCTACCCTGATTTTGTTCTTATACTTCTTATTGCATTTCTTGTAGTGTTGGAATTCTGACAAAAACCCACTTTATATTTTTTAAAGGCCATTTTTTTCTCTTTAATGAGACTTTTTACATTACAGTTTAGCCACCCAGGTTTAACCTTCGCTCTTCTATATTTATTGCCTATTGGAATGCACTGTGTGATATCTTTGTTTAATATGTTCCTAAAGTACTCCCATTGTCAATTCCAGCATTCCATGGTCAATGTTTGTAGGATTAGGCCTCAATTGATGTTGTGTATTACTGACCGCAGTTCCAAAAAATTGGCTCATTTGAAATTTAGTGTTCTTGTGCACCCTCGTGCCTCCTTTTTTTTTCTATGATTTGTGCTAAATGTGATCATCCTGTGATCACTATATCCCAAGTTGTTCCATATTGCCACATCTGAGATCAGACTTGGATCGTTCGGAATTAATAGATCTAGCAATGCATTCTTTCAAGTTAGGGAAAATGCCATCATTTGAGGCATGAAGTTGTCCTGTAAGACATTCATGAAATGATGGGCCTTTAATGAGTGAGCCGTCCTCTCTGCCAGGTCAATTTTGGGATAATTGAAGTCCCCCATTATGATGATATTGCCCTGCCTCGCTTCAGGTTGGGGGGCCTGTAACATACCCCCACTATTAATGTCCCACTTATTTCTTCTTTTTGAAGTTCTACCCACACAGATTCCACCTCCCCCTTGTCCCATTCACAATGTCACTCCTCTCTACCACCCTTACATAATTTTTGACATATAGACACACCCCTCCCCCTTCTATACCTTCCCTGTCCTTCTGCTACAAGGAATACCCCTGGAAATTTGCCAGCCAGTCATGTGAACTGTCAACCCAAGTTTCTGCTATCCCCACAAAGTCCTTCTCATGTAATAGCATATCCATTTTCTCAATTTTGTTAGCTAGGCTCCTGGCATTTGTGTATACACCTCTCAGTGTTGTATGAGTACATATTTTCTCCTTATGTTTTCTCAGGCTATGTTTTAGATTTGTCCACACATTCACCCCAGGATTAGATGTTATGGCTGACTCTCCCTCTGTCCTTTGATCACTGGCACTGCCAGCTATTGCTTCCTCTGAACCCCCTCATACCTAGTTTAAAAGCCCCTCCAACTTCGTGGCCATCTTTCTTCACAATAGAGCTGCACCCTCCCCATTAAGGTGCAGCCTGTTTCTACTAAAGAGACGGTAACCAACCGAGATGTCAGCTCAGTTCTCCAGGAACCCAAACCCCTCCTTCCTACACTAGTTCCACTTGTTCAGTTCCCTAAGCTCCGTCTGCCTCTCTGGTGTGGCTCGAGGCACAGGTAGTATTTTTGAAAATACCACCTTGGAGGTCCTTCTCTTCAATCTATTCCCTAAGTTCCTTAAATATTTTTTTTTACAACTTTGATAACAGTACATTTTTTTAAGTGAAGAAAGAAATACAGTGGCATTTATCAACAAAGCCAAGTGATTAACCGGTCAGTACTGACATGGTGATCACATGACTTTGTTATACAACAAAGGGTTAGGGTTAGCATTGCAAAACATGGCCTTGTTATTATGGCAAATTTTATCTAAGCAGACCATATATCAATATCTGAGGGCAAATTTGGCATAATACAGTATATGTAACTCCTCTCATCCTTATTACTGACTTCTACTTTTGAAAATACTAGTTGAAGGCCTATCATGTTAATACTATTCCAAAGAACAAGTATTCAAATCAGTTCTGACTTGCTGGATTCACTTGCTGCATGTATGTTCTGTGCCAGTGCCTTAGAAGTACTGAAGCAAGAGACAGCCAGTAGCATTTATCCATAAACATAGTATCTATATAGTATCTATTTCTGGAATTTACTACTAAAAAATGGCAGAAATGCCTCAAAAATCAGTAACGGCAGTTAAATGTCCCTCTTCAGCCACTATTATTAGTTTTGCAAATTATTATAGGAATATGAATCTTTATATTGTGACCTTATGTTACTTTACATAGTCAAGCACTATCAAAAAGACTATGTCACCATTCAATACGCATTAGGTTATTATATAAGTGTGAAGCTGAACAATGGTACAACCTGAGTTAATAATTTGCTCACAGTGGGCTTCAGATGTCTGATTGCATAGAAAGTTGAGTATCCTTCAAGAAATGTCAAAGTCTTTTGAAGTACTTTGTGCAAATAATTGGTCATCTACACTCTTGACCCTGTCACATCTACTTTTACTTTGGCATTCATAATGTAGGATTACCTGTCATGTGTTAAAATGTTTCAAGAACATATTATGACATAAGGATGAATCAGTTTAGAGATGCCATTAATAGAAAAGAGCCATCGCATCAATATGTGTCACTATGCATATATTTATATTATAGCAACTTTAAGCTAATTATAAAAGATTTTTTTTTTTCGTGGAGCGAGATTGTTAATGTCATTTTCAACCTCTAATAGTATTTTAATGCAGAGAGCATGGGAAAATCCCTTAATTATTTAGTAACTGAGAGAACTGAGAATATTTTATAGTCATGTAAAGCTATATTTGTGCATGTTATGACATTATCAGTAATTGTTATATTAAAAAAAACTGAAAAGGTCACTGCTAAATGTGTAGTGAGTTTTTAACACTGGGAACATCTGAAAGACATTTAACAAATAGCTTAGTTTGCATCTATTAAGTAACTTTTATCAAGATATATATGTTTCTCATTGGCAATGAAATGAATGAAAATACATTTTAGTTTTTTTTTATTCTAGTCACATATTTAAATTTCATTCTGAGAAAGAAAAAGCAGCACGAGCCAGAAGTTACATTCTTGTGAAAAATAGGTACACCCCTTGAACGTTGTTGACATTTTCAACATATTTTAATAGAAAAACACTGGATGTTCAACAACAACAAAAAAAGTTAATAGAAACATGGAAAAAGTAAGTACACCCCATGGCCATAGAAACTGTTATTGCCCCCCTTTTGCAGAAATTACTTCTTGCAGGTGTTTTGCATATCTGTCTACCAGTCTCTGACATTGACTTGTTCATGAAAAATTCCTTCAGTTGCATGACATTTGTGGGTTTCCTTGCACGACCCCCTGTTTAATTTTTATCACAAATATGTAAATGGGGTTCAGATCAGGCCTTTGACTAGTCCAGTCCATAGCCCTCCTTTCTTTGGGTCATTGCCATGCTGAAAGATCCATTTCCAGCTCATCTTCAACTTTGAGACAGATTTCCTTATGTTATCATGAAGAAATATTTTATGATGCAGAATTTGACAGATGACTTGATATCAGCAAATCCCAGAAAAGCAAATAAACCATAACATTTCCACCAATATGCCTCGATGTACAAGCAGACAGCTTACACTGACAGTCCGAAGGAGTCAAACAGTCCGAAGTGCAATGTGTTTCAGATGCCTAGTAAAAAAAAAAACAAATGCACATTTGATATGCAGTTATTTTTCTTTTTTTTTTACAAAGATGAACTTATCCTTTACCCACTTCAGCTCCCTTCATGACCAGGCCATTTTTTGTGATACGGCACTGTGTTATCTTACCTGACAATTGCGCGGTCGTGGTGGGAATGGGTGCCATTGAAATCAATGGACCTGTGACTTGTCATGCAACTGTCAAAAGTCGCATGACAAGTCGCACTAGTGGAAACGGAGCCTAAGTGATACTTTTGACACTTTTTTTGGGGACCAGTGATATTAATACAGTGATCAGGGCCAAAAAATATGCAATGCCATTGTACTAATGACGCTGGCAGGGAAGAGGTTAACATCAGGGGCGATCAAAGGGTTAAATGTGTTCCCTGGGAGTGCTTGCTAACTGTGGCAGATGTGCTTTGACTGGGGGAAGACAGAGATCCATGTTCCTGCTTAGCAGAAACATAAGATCTCCATCTTCCCTGCTGTGATTGGACATCAATCCTGATGTACTAATGACCTCTCATTTCTCGAGGCCCGAAAATGCCAGGACAGTACAAATACCCCCAAATGATCTATTTTTGGAAATTAGGCAGTCCAGGGTATTTAGTAAGAGGCACGGTGAGTTTTTTGAAGTTGTAATTTTTTTGTCACAATTTTTTGGAAAATTAAGACGTTAACATTTTTTTTTTTAATCTACTGTCACCAGTGCAGTACAGCGTTATCATATAATGGGTGTGGTGGTGATCAGGGACACTGACTAGTGACAGCATGTCACTAGTTTATTTTTTTAATTATTATTATTATTACTTGTTTTCTTTTTCTGTATGATTTTTTTTAACACAGTGTGACCATAGCAATATAGTGTTACTATAGTAACACTGTACTACTCTGGGGAAGTGATATCAGGATTTTTTTGCACATTATGATTGCTTATACCAGTGCATTTCATTGGTATAGGCAACCATTTTTACTTAGACTGGTTTATTCAGTGTGTTTTGTTGTGATTAGCTGTGATTGGCCACAGCTAATCACATGGTACGGATGGGCTGTGCTTGGCCCTGTCTGTACTATGTTATCACTGTGGCCAACTAGCAACACAATGAATGACATGAAAGGAAGCCATCAATTGTCATGTGATCTGCTGTGATTGGCCACAGCTATAAAATGGTCCCGGCGAAGGGCTGGTACAGTGATCAATCATCGGCTGTGTCTGACGGGCACAGATGCAGGCCCAGGAGGACGATATATGAAGTCCACCTGGAACAACAAATGTCCTGCCCAGCCTATTGTCAATTGATGTGGTTAATACTGTCCCCTTAAAAGCTGAATTCTGCTCAGTGTTGCTTACATATAACTTCAGCATTCCCTTCCTCCCTACTGTTGCAAAAGACATCCAACATGTTACGCCACAGGGAGTTGCTTCATCAGAGGGATTGGCTTCATCCTGCTAATGAATGCCACTAATGCTGGTGGAAAGTATACCAAAGACACACCAGTAGTAAAATTGCGCTTGATCTAAATTGTGAGCCGCTAACACAGCAAAGAGAATAATTGCCAAATAAACCAAATAAAAACCAAAACGTGTAGCGCTAAGTAAATAATGCACCTTCAATAAACAAATAATGAGGTGAATATCCAGTGCTCTAAACACAAAAAATTGTCAGAAAAGAAAACAAATAAAGGTCCATCAATAGATTGAAAGATAAAGTCCATACACATAGGGACTCTAATGATCACCACCTGTGAAGAATGTGTAAAATGCCATCACCAACATATAGCTTTATGAAAAATGTTCAGAGGATAATGCACAGCTGGTTCTATAATAGTCCAACATATATATGTGTTGAATGATATATGGATGGACCAACTCTATGCATCACACCGCAGTGTCTTCAAGAGAATGTGCAATTCCCGCAGCCAGTGAAGGTGGAGGCTTACCGGAGGGTTTGAACCCAAGACAGTATATACTGTAAGGGTCAAACCGGCTTGTATTGCTCACTGGCAATAGGGGGAAGACCTTGACAACCTGGAGATGAAGGGATCCCAGGGGGCTTCATAGACGTGTCTTCTCCAAATATAATGATGAATCTCCCAACATATGGCTCCGGGAGGAGACTTAGAGAAGAGCCGCCAGAACCGCTTTCCCCGGGATGACACTTCCACAGATCCCACTTTGGTGGAAAGTGTAGCAAGTTGGGTGTTTATTTCATGGAAGAAGTAAGAAGTTGAGGATAATCACTTGGTGAAACAGCACATGGACTTTTTACATTTATTTATTTATTCAGTTTATTTTTTCTTGCACTTTCACCATATATTGTTGGTTATAGTGCAGTGCTAAATCAATCTATTTTCATTATTAGCAGCAGAAATGATGCGGCTTGTTACCCAAACTAGTAGCCAAACTACAATTATAAAAGTAGCATATTTATTGAAACAGCATAGATATAAAGAGCAAGTCTTTGGTACCGAAGTTCCCATTCATAAGAAAAATGGTGCATAAGCGCTTGGAACCCTACCAAAGAAAAAGACTGAGCTTTCAAATTACATTATTTGTTTCTTTGCTCTGTAGATAGCAAGAAGACCAAGCTCATGAGATCTTCATAGTACTAAATAGAAGGATCTGCCAACTACAGTCTTAGTGATGTTATAAAAGCAGAATTGCATACCATCAACTCTGAAGACACATATTTTCCTTATACTATTGCAAAATATAAAAGGAAAATTAAATACTAAGATCTAAGTCTATACTCAATATCCCCACACACATCCTGGCCACAATGCCAGCTGATCTCTGCACTTATTTATCTTTTCCTCACTCCAGATGAAAAGTTGTAGAGCTGCACACCACTTGCAATCTCTCACTGAAAATCTTTAGTAGCAGAGACACTGCATCTGTCCCTCACAGCTAATGCATTTGGCCCCATTAGGAGGGTAGACTTCAAAAAGTTTTAAGTCCCCCCAGGGGGAGATGAATATGAGAGGAGATGGAGGAATCTAGTGTCTCTTTCAACATTTGTCCAATAAAGATTTGAAAGCAAGATAGGTAGTCTTGTATAACTCTATGGGGTTGATTTACTAAAACTAGAGACTAGTGTAGCTCTGCATAGAAACCAATCAACTTCCAGGTTTTTTTGTCAAAGCTTCATTGAACAAGCTGAAGTTAGAAGCTTATTGGCTACCATGCACAACTGCACCAGATTTTGTACTCCCCAGTTTTAGTAAATCAACCCCTATGTCTTTTCAGTTGATGGAAACGTCCATTGCTGTATACAAGCATACCATGTTTTAAGTACACAATGGGGTTTATTTACTAAAGCTGGAAAGTGAAAAATCAGGCTCACTTCTGCATAGAAACCAATGATATTCCAACTTTTATTACCAAAGCTTAATTGAACAAGCTGGGGTTAGAAGCTCATTGGTTTCTATGCAGAAGTGAGCAAAGTGAGCACTTTCCAGCTTTAGTAAATAAACCCCATTGTGCACTTAAAACTGGGGTATGCCTGTTTCTAATACCAGTGTTGGGGATAGCTAAATGTTTACCTAAACTTCTGTGCAGACCTCTGGGAGAAGCAGTAAGCTAATAACAGAAGCAGAGGAAATAATAGTGTGGGAGGTCTGTACACAAACAACATTCAGTTGCCATGGTTGTAAACAAATTAGAATGTAGAAAATTGAAGCTGGTTGCAGATTTATTTGGAAAGGACATTTTCTAAAGAAAGAAAGAAAGTTACAGAATGCCTTATGTAGCAAGTCTACACATTTGTTTTTTTATAAAAAATTGGGCTTCCTTTTGTGTGTTTGATCATTCCTAATGGTTTGTATGGCATGGAGGCCTAAATCTAATACTTGCAAAAGTTCAGTGAGTTTGAAATAAAATATATGAGCCATGACTAATACAATTGCTAATAATGTGATACACCATATTCATTATAACAGATAAACAAGTCTACAACTCGGTGATCCTTTTAAACAGAAAGTAACCTGAATATAGTTCCTTCTTGAGAGGCAGATTTTCTTTCATATAACAAAATGATTCCTTTTTCATATTGTACACTGTATTTTAGCAAAGAAGACATTATCAAAGAAAACAGTAAATATCCAAACCACTTCTACACAGTTTTTTATTAAAATGAAACTTCTTACCCCTGGAAATGTACTTAATCTAAATTTAAGTATGTGAGCAAATCTAAAGTGACCTTTAAAAAAAAGACTATGTTAATGTCTATGGATGGATTTATCTTGATATGCATTATATCTTACAGAATACCCTTTTGTCATGACTTGACGTCTACATAAAATTTTCAGAATGTGAAGAGGCTTGGCAGCTCAATAGATTTATGATGTATAATCAAAATGCGTTCACATATTAACAAATATAAGATTAACAGTACAATGATGAAGGATAGAAAAGTTAGTCACTTTGATACTAATCTTCTTAATATATATTAGAAACATGTTGGATTGCTTAGCATTTACAAGCCATCAAGGGACAGCTCAGGAATGGTTGTGGGACCAAACTCAAGAATATATAAGGCATAATAGAAAGTGTGAAGCAAGTTCAATTTTTACCATACTAGCATACTGTATATAAGCTTATAGTGGAAATTAAAGCAGTAGTAAAGTCTGTGATGGAAAAAAAAGGTCACCTGCAAGGCAATGTTCCAATGTGCAAGTATGCATTGCATGCTAGCATATTGTGAAATACTTACCTTAGAGCAAAGCCCTCCAGTGGCACGCTGTCACTGTTGACAGTACTTCCATCTTCACCCGATCTTCCTTCCGGGTTTGAGGCCTCCACCTGTATGAATTGCAGAGCCACAATGACAGCACTCTCACACATGCACGAGGGAGTCATGGAGTCATGGCCATGGCACTGAGCTCTGAAGGGACGGCACGGGCATGCCGTACCTTGAAAATGCATGCACCGCTGATGTCATGGCTGCATCCCGTGTGAATATCTCCTAAACAGTGCAAGTTTAGGAGATATTTACGGTACCTACAGGTAAGCCTTATTATAGGCTTACCTGTAGGTACAAGTGCAAAATGGAACTTTACTACCAATTTAAAGTATTAGATTTGAGGTGAACCCTGCAGACTTGAGATTTGTGTCCTGGTGTTTTTTGTGCAGATTTGCCCAGGAGTTTTTTTAAAAAAAACCATAATGCACTGCATGGCCATTTAACTATGGTTTTCAGCCTCAGAAGGGCTAATGCACAGACTTTTGATTGAGCCAGCCCCCTTACTATAAAAAGAGGTACACAGAGCAGCCATAGTGTCAGTGTATTGCAAGCTGTTGCAGGGAAAGCATAGGGAAAGCTGATAACCTGCACTGGGAAAGATTAGGTTCAGTTAGAAAATTATACTAGATTCTGATTACTAGCTCTTTGGGAAATCAACCCCTTTGCTGCCTCATTAGTTCTTATTACTGGGGCTTCTTCACCTTTAATTTTAGTTTGTGGTTGATTCATTCATATCCCTATCCATATCCATTGAAATTTACTGTATTTTTTTGCCAAACAAAAAGGGGCTCCTGCTTTAGGGGTAAGTATTTTGGGGTTTTTGTTTAGTATATTGATTTTTTTTTATGTTGATAGAACATTTACAACAGGTAAACTACTTTTTTTAATGATGCCCTGTCCATACAAAACTTTATTTATTTTTTATGCTGCAAGGCTTCTCTTAAAAAAACAGGCTTTTGCTTCATTGTTAGTATTATGGGGGGGTTCATTTCTTTTGTGTTTTTTTTTTTAATTATTATCTGTTGATGGTGCTTTTATTTAAGGTTTGGGGTGCTCAAAGTGGAGAATTCACTTGTTTCTAACTATCTGTTCTTGGGGCTACCTTTTGTTCACAGCATGTCACTACAAGTTAAGTGCAAGAACAGTGTCCACCTTAACTACCTCACATTATGGCTAAAATAAAAGGGATTACTTCAGTTAGACCTGATTAAAACAGCTGTGCTGCTGTACAATTTTGCTCTGCTGTATCTTCTGTAGTATCTTACTTCTTGTAGTAAAACATCAGCCCTCTGCTCTTGCTCAATAAAATTAACTATAATATTATCAATAATATTATCTGTGGCCCCCTAATTACTGCAAGAAAACACTCACCTGGACTCTGTGGGATTCACTTACTAAATTCACATAGACTTTTTATTCTGTAAGAAAATTTTCACTCTGCAAGTTAATTTTTTTCTGTAGGCCTTATTTGAAATTGACCTGGTGATAGCCTGCTCATAGCCAATGTTACAATTCTATGTCAAGGGTCTCCTAATCCATGCAGTAAACCATCTGAGGGTCTATTACTGTTTGATAAAAAAAAGCATGTGTCATTGCAAAGCTACCAAAAAAAATGTTTGTTTGTTTTTTTTCAAACTCAAGTGAATAAGATTGAAAAGCTGCTGGTTTATGTAGTTCAAGATAAATATAAAAGGAAAAAAATGTATTCCAAAGCCAAATGTGTGCTGCCAGTGTATGTATTTGTTGAGACTGTCCATGAAAATCATACTATTCCCTAACACAACATACTGCTTTAAGGCATCTCCAAGCATGTTATTTAAAGGATTTGTGTATTTCCATTGCTTAAAATGATTGTATCTGTGCTTGTATTGAGAATAAGGAAACACTCCAAAAGCTAGTCCTGAAAATTCAAATGTTAATGCAAGTAAACAAAGTATTATGGACAATACTCAGTTGTATTTTCAATGTTGCCCTTGAAGCTGCATAAAAAGATAATTTCCCTGTTGTATATTTTTTTTACATGCCCCTTATAACACTTTTCAATTTCCCATGTGCTGTTATGACAGTACTTTGCCTATTAGCCATTACATTGGACAGAATTGAATTACAAGATTCAACCCCCAATAAACTTCAGTGGGATTCACCTCTAAGTTCAGATTTGCCAAACTATGAGCAGGATTTGCCAAACCCATGGTGCATTTAATCCAGACTGACCCTTCACTACTGAAAAAAATGCCCACAGTATTTAGGCCTAAAATGAAATAAGGATACAATTACAGAAATCAGCATGTATGAGATCTGTTTCATACTATGAAGAGGTATATTAATGTATATGTATTTGTTTACTAGGGATTCGAGGAATGATTTTGGCCTTTTGCCTTCACTTAAAGAAATACTTTTATTGAAGACAGCTATTCCTACCAGTATATTTACTGTCTTTGAAGGTCCTCCACTTGTTCTTTTAGAATTTATTTATCATGTTTTTAAATTTCCTCATAAATTGCCTAACACAAAATAATGCAGAAATCATTATACATTTGCATAAAACAAATAAATGGAATTGAAATGCATAGCATATTCATAGATAAACTATACATTATATAAATACATTTATAATTAACATGAATTTAATTAAAATTGTATATCAATGATTAACTCAAAATATTCACATCTATATCTAAAAATATGAAATCATTTGTCTTCAGAGGTGTAAGAAAACATGCTTGCTTTCTGCTCTGTGACAACATTATGGCTTCAGCCTATAGCAGTTACCTTTCCCTTAAGGCTAGTATGCCTACCCCTTACTCATATGCCCTTAGGATTTAAGCACCATATTGGCAGAACTGGGATAATCCCCAGGACCCCCAGAGGGAAAGTTCAAGTACCTTGACTGATGATCCTGAAGGTAAGTGATTCATATCTAGACAGTAAGTGATGGCTGGCAGCATTCTGGAAGAGTAATATGTATCCAAGGCAAGGTTTAGACACTCCTAACAAGGATGAACAGTAGTTGAAGGAGGTCCACTGGTGTACTTCATATGAACTCAAAATAAATAAACCATTTTCTGGAAGGCCTCAGAGTTTTTATAAAATGTTTGGACTGTGCCACAAATGCAACTCTCAAAAGGTTCAACGGTTGGTTAAATATTTTACCTACAAAGATCAAAACCACCAATATCTTTAAAAGAAAGGTTTCTAAGATTTCTAGAAAGTACACTGCATTTTAAAATACTAAACAATATGATAAAAAACATAATTCACTTCCTCAATCCTCAGTGCTAGTTCCATATTAAGTGAACATGTACAATTCCTTATATAGCAAAGTGTAAACTACATGGAACACAAAATATTGCATGATATGTGGTAGAATGTAAGAGAAGCTCACCCAGAAAGCCACAATGGACAAAAATCATGCAAGCTGAATTTACGATAGTGTGCTGCCACACATTGCACTTTGCCACAATGCATAAGTGCTGGGATGCCATAGTACAGTTGCGAGAATGGGCCCTTAACCTGAACGAATGACTCTACAATAAGGCAAGATCAAAATTAGTGTGCAATCCAATCTATATGGGGAAACACACAGAATTATAAATACACTGTATGTCTAATAGTGGTCTAGCAGCCATGCAAAAACTCTACAGTAGTGATGAGTAGTGGGCTCAGTTTGATGAAGGTTTGGTGAATATTCCTAAAGTTTAGGTGTAGAATCCAAACTCTGCTGAAGTCAGTAGGGGCCAAATGTAAAAAAAAAAAAAAAACATTTAAGGCCTTTTTCTAGTCCAATAGGCAAGTGATTGTCAAACAAATGGCATGTGGGGCAGGGCACTGCCATGGGATACATGCACCAAAGCAAAACACAATTTTAAAAATTTAGTTTGGTGGAGAGCAGAGATTTTAGTGATACTTAAAGTGAATCATTAAAAATGCAAAGCTCATTTAAATAACATGTCTGGGGATGCCCTGACCCTGTGATGCCCTTAAGGTCTGGTATGGATTATAAGGTGGAAGTCTATGTAAAAAGCACAAAACAAATGTGTGAGAACCCCCCAAAATTTCTCTCAATGGGGGTACCTTGCCAGAGGGAAGCACCTTGGCAAAGCACCTTGATCCAAAGGTGGTGAGCACAAGGGCCTCTTCCCCACAAGGAAACTTGGAAAAGGCAGCAAGGTGACTTCATCAGTCTGCATTACAATAAAGACGTTTTATTGGTATCCCATTGTGGTGTGCGGCTACCTTTTCCAAGTTTCCTTGTTTGTTGTGGTGGCGAGCTGGGCCAGCACCTGTGGGGTTACTTGCTGTGGGATCTCCTTAGCTCACCTGGAGTGGTGATTTCACCTCCTCCTTCCTGCATCTTCCCCACAACCCTGGCCTGGTTGATGTGGGGTCAGCAAGCAGAGGGCTTATTGGAATTTGGAAGCCCCTTTTAATAATAAGGGGACCCCCAGATACTGGCTCCCCCAATGTGAATGAATAAGGGGTACACAATACTCCTACTCCTTCACAAAACAATGTAAATTAAGAGATAGACAGTTTTTGAAATTATCCAGCATTGTAGATCCATTGCAATCATGATCCCCACCATCTGCCAAAAGGAAAAAAACCCTCCTGCTGATCCTGTCGCTTCCCTGAATAATAGGTCTGGCAGATGACAGCTTTAATAAACAAAGAGGTGAAGACACGACCAAGGTTCAGTTAGAAATTGTATTTATACCAAACCTTAAAGGAAAAAAATATAGTAAATAGAAAAATTGATATAGCATATATAGTACATTTGCTACACAAGTCCTATTTAAATTTTTGATTATTAAAAATGACCTTTCCTTTTTATGCTGCACTGCTATAATTTTGTGTAAAATCAATGCAATATGGCAACCTGGAGGTGTAGACCAGGCGTTTTCTGACACTCTTTTGTTTACATGTAACAATCAGTATTTTTTGCTATAAAATTTCTTAGAACCCCAAAACATTATATATTTTTTAAAGCAGAGGCCCTAGAGAATACATAGGTGGGTTTTGGAATTTTTTATGTCACGCTATATTTACACAGTGGTATTTCAAACGCAGCTGCAGACATCATCCCGAGATAACTACTCAAACTCTGAAGTGGATATACCATCGGTGTACAGAAAACCTCTGCAACTAAGTTTGTTAAAATCCAGAAATTGTACATTGATCACTCAGAGGACACTGTTTTTTCTTCAACAAAACTAGAGTCACTCTTTAAACTCACCCCTACTCTACAGGAACACATTCAATTGAATGTTATTGTTTTACCCATTATGTGTGCTGCTTTACAGCAATACATTTACATACAATTTTCCTAGGAGGAGAATGATGTTGAAATAATTGTACATGCATGTATTGGTACTTGCAATCAGGGGCATAGGGAGGGGGTGGCTAGGGGGGCTGAAGCCCCGAATGTGACCCCGAAAAGCCCCGAGTCAATGGAATGCTGCATTCCATTGTTAGCCCTGAGCGCCGGCCGGTGGGACCGATCCAATTGCGAGAGCGGCCGAAAGTGGCCGAGTGCGGGCAAAAGTGGCCGAGTGAGACCAAACGTAGCCGAGTGCCACAGGTCCAGCCTTCTGGAGCCTGCAGCGCCAATGCCAGGACCGCGGGACGTGTGACGTGATGTCCATCTTCACCTGCAGGCTCCAGAAGACGGAAACGCTACATCCCCGCTCGGGCGGGCAGCTCCCCTCTCCTCCTCAGCTCGGCTCCTCTCCTCTCTGATGGTGATTGGCTGACTCAGGCTGACCGCACACCATGGCTGAGCTGAGGTAGGTCAGACACACAGTGTGTGTATGTATGTCATTGCCAGTGTATGTAGGTCAGGCAGGTCAGTGGTCAGTGTATGTAGGTCAGGCAGGTCAGTGTACATAGGTCAGTGGTCATTGTATGTAGGTCAGGCAGGTCAGTGATCAGTGCATGTAGGTCAGTGGTCAGTGCATGTAGCTCAGGCAGGTCAGTGGTCAGTGCATGTAGGTCAGGCAGGTCAGTGGTCAGTGTATGTAGGTCAGGCAGGTCAGTGGTCAGTGTATGTAGGTCAGGCAGGTCAGTGGTCAGTGTACGTAGATCAGGCAGGTCAGTGTATGTAGGTCAGGCAGGTCAGTGGTCAGTGTACATAGGTCAGGCAGGTCAGTGGTCAGTGTATGTAGGTCAGGCAGGTCAGTGGTCAGTGTACGTAGATCAGGCAGGTCAGTGTATGTAGGTCAGGCAGGTCAGTGGTCAGTGTACGTAGGTCAGGCAGGTCAGTGGTCAGTGTATGTAGGTCAGGCAGGTCAGTGTATGTAGGTCAGGCAGGTCAGTGTATGTAGGTCAGGCAGGTCAGTGGTCAGTGTATGTAGGTCAGGCAGGTCAGTGGTCAGTGTATGTAGGTCAGGCAGGTCAGTGTATGTAGGTCAGGCAGGTCAGCGTATGTAGGTCAGGCAGGTCAGTGGTCAATGTATGTAGGTCAGGCAGGTCAGTGGTCAGTGTATGTAGGTCAGGCAGGTCAGTGGTCAGTGTATGTAGGTCAGGCAGGTCAGTGGTCAGTGCATGTAGGTCAGGCAGGTCAGTGTATGTAGGTCAGGCAGGTCAGTGTATGTAGGTCAGTGGTCATTGTATGTAGGTCAGACAGGTCAGTGTAATGGTCAGTGTCAGGCAGGTGTGTTTACTGGTCAGCATTGATGGGCACTGGTAAGTCACACAACCCCACCACCCAGCCCAAAAAAAAGCTGCACCACCCCCCCCTGGTTTTTGGACTTCGGGCTGAAGCCCCTGGTCTTTTTGCCACCTAGCAACACCCCTGCTTGCAATGTATGTATTGGTAGGTTGAATATCCCTGTATACTGTATTTGCTAAGATATCTGTCCAAGAGTTTTTGAAAACTATCAATTCTTCCCACTGACACTGTCAATTGTGGAAGTGAATTCCGCATCTTTACCACCCTGACAGTGAAAAATCCCCTATGCAGTTTAAGGCTAAACTGCTTCTCGTTCCAATTTCATTGGGTGGCCTCATGTATTCTTACACTCCATAAGACTGAATAGTTTATTCCCTATGCCAGAATCTCCTTTCAGGTATTTAGATATCGCTATCATATTACCTCTCAAGCGGCTCATCTCCAGAGTGAATACGTTTAATGCTTGTAGCCGTTCCTCATAACTGAGGTCTTCCAGTCCCCTTATTAACATTGTTGTCCTTCTCTGGACTCTCTCCAGTTCCCGCACCTCGCTCCTGAGGACTGGTGACCAGAACTGGATGGAATACTCCAGATGTAGCTGAACCAGAGATTTATAAAGTGGCAGGATTATCATTTTATCTCTGGAGCAAATTCCCTTTTTTATGCATGCTAATATTCTGCTAGCTTTGCTTGCTGCAGCTTGGCATTGCATGCCATTGCTGAGCCTGTCATCTACTAGGACCACCAGATCTTTTTCCATCCTGGATTCCCCAAAGGTTCTACCCCTAGTGAGTAAATACTGTAGCGTTTAAATTTTTAGCCCCCAAGTGCATTACTTTACATTTTTCAACATTAAACCTTATTTGCCATGTAGTTGCCCACACCATTCTTTTATTGAGGTCCTCTTGTAAGGTTACGATATCTTGCTGCAAAGTTTTTGCTCTACTTAGCTTTGTGTTGCCACTTGCCAGCAAACACCGAGTTTGAACTATTTAGAATGCTGTTGAAATATTCTCACATGAACATATAGGGGGAGATTTACTAAAACTGGAGCAGTCAGAATCTGGTGCAGCTGTGCATGGTAGCCAATTAGCTTCCAACTGCAGCTCATTCAATTAAGATTTGACAATACAACTGGGAAGCTAATTCTTTTCTCATCATAGCTACGCCAGGTTTTGCACTCTCCAGTTTTAGTAAATAACCCCCATAGTATCAGAACTGAGGAAAGTGCACCACCTGTATCTCTTTTGATCCTTTTTATAATCATTGTTTAGATATGCATGTGTACAATCCACTCTTGATTTCTTTTACAGACACATGACATTGGACATTATTAAAGAAAAAAAATGTTAAAGGCGACCTTGCACAAAAAGGCCTTCTTATATAGCAGCCCCATTCCCAACTATAAAACGCTGGCGAAAACCAGTAAAGGAAAACAATTTTAAAAAACATACATACCTTACATCTCTAGTGGACTTGTCTTGGTGATCATTTCCAAATTGTGCTCCTGCACAGTACTGAGACATCTTCTTGTGAGATTTGATAATCTGAACTTTATCTGTTGTCAGGCCTAGTGAAGAACATGAAGTGGCCGGAGCCTTGGGGTAAGGTGGGTATTTTTTTCCTACAATGTTTTGTCACCAGAGGATGAGGGCTGCCAGATAAATGGACATTGTGTTTAGTGTAAACCTCACTTTAACTTGGCTGCATTTTTTTCGGGAGCAGTGATTTTAATAATGCTTAAAGTGAAATATTCCTTTAAATATCGTGCCTAGGGGGTGTCTATAGTATGCCTGTAAAGTGGCACCACTTACCTGTGTTTAGAATAGTACCACAGCAAAATGACATTTCTAAAGGAAAAAAGTAATTTAAAACTTATTGCGGCTGTAATGAATTGTCGGGTCTCGGCAATATAGATAAAACTCATTGAAAAAAAACGGCATGGGTCCCCCCCAGTCCATTACCAGGCCCTTTGGGTCTGGTATGAATATTAAGGTGAACCCCAAACCAAAAATAAAAAAAAGCTTGGGGGTCCCTCAAAATCCATACAAGGCCCTTCAGGTCTGGTATGAATTTTAAGGGGAACTCTGTGGCAAAATTTAAAAAAATGTTGTAGGGGTCCCTCAAAATCCATACCAGACCCTTATCCGAGTACACAACCTGGCAGGACACAGGAAAAGCGGGGGGGTGAGAGAGCACCCCCCCTCCTGAACTGTACCAGGCCACATGTAAACGGGCGACCCTGCCTTCCTCTGACATCACATCAGAGGGGGCGGGGGTCAATCGTTTACGTCACCAGGTGGCCCCCTTTAGCTATAAAACAGCTGTCACTGAGAAGAAGCGTCACTCGGCGAGAGTCTCCCATGGAGGCACAGCTGTTGAGGCTTTTTTTTCTTTTTACGGTTTGTCGGGTGGCGTGAGATGGATTTACATCGTGGGACATTTTTATTTTTTAATAAAGGAATTGTCCCAAAGTGTCTCCTGTCTTTTTCACTAATTTTGTCACATTTTTTGTGAAATGGTAGGGGTACAGTGTACCAGTTACCAATTCACATGGGGGGGAAGCTGGGGTCTTGGGGTCCCCTTGTTAAAGGGGGCTTCCAGATTCCGATAAGCTCCCCACCCGCAGACCCCCACAACCACCGGGTAAGGGTTGTGGGGATGAGGCCCTTGTCCCCATCAACATGGGGACAAGGTGCTTTTGGGGGCTACTCCAAAGCACCCTCCCCATGTTGAGGGCATGTGGCCGGTTCAGGAGGGGTGCTCTCTCATCCCCCCTTTTTTCCTGTGACCTGCCAGGTTACGTGCTCAGATAAGGGTCTGGTATGGATTTTGGGGGGCCCTTTGTCATTTTTTTTTTAATTTGGTGCAGGGTTCCCCTTAATATCCATTCCAGACCTGAAGGGCCTAGTATGGATTTTGAGGGGGACCCCCACGCAATTCTTTTTAAAATTTTGGGTCCGGGGTTCCCCTTAATATTCATACCAATATTCATACCAATATTCAAACTAGACCCAAAGGGCCTGGTAATGGACTGTGGGGGGGGGGGGGGGGTTTAAATCACTTATTTTCCTTTAGAAATGTAATTTTGCAGTGGTACACGGAAAATTGCACCACTTTACAGACATACTATAGACACCCCCAGGCATGATATTTAAAGGAATATTTCATTTTTATTGTTTCACTTTAAGCATTATTAAAATCACTACTCCCAAAAAAACTGCCATTTTTAAAACTTTTTTTTGCATTGATACATGTCCCCTGGGGCAGGACCCTGTCCCCAAACACTTTTTATGGCAATAAATTGCATATAAGCCTTTAGAATGAGCACTTTTGGTTTTACATGTTAATGTCCCATAGACTTTAACGTTGTTCCGTGGCTTTTGAATTTCCTGCAAACACCGCATAATGTTCGCTGTTCGACTCGAACATCAGGCTCATCCCTAATACTGACAAGTGTTCTGCACAGGTTGCAAATTTTAACCAAATATTGGTTTGCTATAGGAATCAATTTCACTATAACTGCAGGGAAATGTAGTCTTTTTCTGCAATTTAATAGGGTAGCATTTTCTCTAATGTTTATCCTGTAGGTGTAGTTTTATGATAGGTCACCAGAACTTTTTATATCTTACTGTAATTCTTGAACTGAAAAAAGCTAGACATTCCTGCTATAAAGTGTCTGCAAAAAGCTGGCAGCTATATTTTTGTATAACAAACAGTTAAATCTTTCCAACACTCCGCTCATTTCTGGGTTACATTTTCAAACAATATAATATGGAAAACACCCCCATGGATTTGTAAATATTGTGACAGTATGGCACAGTATGTGCAAAACATATTTCTTTGAATCTATGGCATTGTGATTTGATGACAAATGCTTGATATGTTTACTTTCTCTACTTTCATAATAGTTCTGCATGTGTTTATATTGCAATTTGAGCTAACACCAGGAGCTAATCAGGTTTTGTTCATAATCTACTTATGCATTAGTCTCCCAGACAAGGACTGTAAATGTGGATTTCAATATGTAACACTCTTTGCAAACCTTCTGCTGCACTTTTGAACTGAGCTCAGTAAACTGTTCTCGACAATACCCACTGTGCCTGACTTTATGAAAAGAAGCAATGTCAATGGAGGAAGTAAATAGAACTCATTTCTCTAAATTGTTTTTGATTGTTCAAAGTGAAATGTGAAAACTGAATTCAAGCTGTGTGACATTCAAAGGATCCTAAATAGGGCAGAATAAAACTGGTGTTCTTATTTAAATAGGCTGCATACTTAAAGAAAATCATTAGTCTTGTAACTTAAAACCTAATCTACGACCAGCTTCACATATAGAATTTTCACAGTAAAGGCAAAAGAAATGTCATCATAAAAATAACAGTGAAGGTATCATAATGTTTCTGATTACAGGGACACATCAAGGATGTTCAGGAGGAATCCTATAATTCTCATGTTTACCGTTTTGTCAAATACAAACTTGGCTTCATGTGTTCAGCATATACATGGATTATTGTGTATGTAACATGCTGAGCTGAGAGAATTAATTACTTATAAAAGGTGTCAAATTTATTGTGTCACCAAACAAATAAACTCTAATGAAGTGCAAACTGACCAAAAATATAAATGCAATCAATGCAAATGCAAAGTACAATAGATAAAAACGATCAGTGTAAAGCAGTCCAATCGATGTGCACAACTAATCAATAAACAACAATAAACATAAATAAAGGACATCAAAGTCATATAAAATCCATATTAACTCATGATTCATGTGAACTTATCCATGAACAATCAATGTTAAAAAATAAGATCAATGTGCACAAACAATTAATTAAAAAAATGATAAACATCAATAAAGATCAAGTTCATATAGGTTTCTGCTCACTCGTGATTCATGCAAACTTATCCATGACACAGGACTGGCACTAGGAATCCCCAATGGGTGTATGCTCAGCTCAAAATGAGTCCCTTATGACGAGGGCCATTAAAGCCTCAAAACAATCTGGGATCTGAGATGGCCACTACAGGTGTGTATCTGAAGGATATGCAGGTATTCACAGCAGGCAAAAGGACATTCCACTTCAAACCAAAGCCCAATTCAAAAAAGAAGAAGGCTTCATAGTATAACTCATAAAACAATGCGTATTAATTAAAAGCATACATTTCACTCACATTAAGGAGCCAGAGTAATTGCACAAAGAAGTACAAAGTAGCCACCTCTCCTCTATTCTCTAACCAGCATGAAGCTGGAAACAGAAGCTGGCAGCTCACTCGTGGATATTTTCTCACTCCTGGATCACAGGAGATATCCCCTGTATCAGCCTGTGCTGATGTCATCAGCACATGTGCACTGAATCAATGGCTCGTCCGTGCTGCTGCTTCAGCTGACGTGCCGATACCGGCGGCTCCCTTGCGCATGAGCAGGAGTGGGGTCATCACAGCTCCGGCCAATCATCATGCCGGAGCCTGCAATTCCCGGAAATAGCTCCAGGAGACATGTCACTTTTTTAGTGGGTTTACAGCCACTTTAAGCTTTGGAAATAAAACATGAAAGCTGATTGGTTTCTATGTACAAGTGACCCTGATTTTGCACTCTCCAGCTTTAGTAAATAAACCCCTATGAGACTTTTTCTAAAAAAACAAATGCCCAAATGTTCCATCCTGAATGAGCGGGAGTGGGGTCATCACAGCTCCGGCCAATCACCATGCCGGAGCCTGCGATACCCGGAAATAGCTCCAGGAGACATGTCGCTTTTTTAGTGGGTTTACAGCCACTTTAAGCTTTGGAAATAAAACCTGGAAGCTGATTGGTTTCTATGTACAAGTGAGCCTGATTTTGCACTCTCCAGCTTTAGTAAATAAACCCCTATGAGACTTTTTCTAAAAAAAAAAATGCCCAAATGTTCCATCCTATGGGGTGTCATCCATGCCCCATTTTCTTTTTACTTGAAAGAACTATCCAGGACATTACAGAGGAAATGCATCCTAAATTTCTAACATAGTATTTTTTGTGAATATTGTTTTTTGGTCCTGTAATGAGCTCACAGTAAAAATGTCTTTTGCTAAGGACATGTTTTTTTTTTTTTTTTAGCAGCACCATTACTGGAATATAGAAGAGATGTCTCAGAAGAAAGAGAAAAAAAATATTTTACAGAGGTTGGCAAGTATCACTATCAGTGTGACACAAGTATGACAAAGGATCATATCTTTTTCAAATGTGCGTGATTACCTTCCTTAGACCTCACAGGAAGAACAGCTATGGAAAAGAGGGTATGGTAAAATCACTGTAAAACATCATGACTCCTCTAATATGGAGATCTATTAATGTGGTCCAGAATGTATCACGGACAGTACTCAATTGTCTCTGCCACAATTGCACTAATACGGCTACAATCACCTCAAGTATGTGGTCCAGAATGAAAGACTGACACAAAGGGGTCTGTTTATAAAAAAATAAAATAAAATGAAAATGTGTGACTGTCTCAGCATTTGAGCAAATTTTGAAGAATAATTGTCACATTCCGTAAAACTGGCTATAGATGGATAGAATTCTGTATGAAAATTCTCAGAATATTTGTTTGTTGTTTTGAAAAATTGTGTTGGTTTTAAACATCTGATTTTGGATTGTATGGACTATACCAAATGAAAATAGCCTGTTTGTTCAAGAAAAAAATCCTTCCTGCTCCTTTGAATTTTCTCATCACTGTGGTCGAAAATGCACATCAGTTTGACCCATTAATGATTAGAAAAATGAACAAACTTTTTTGGAACCTTCTTTTCCTAAATAATTTTGTTCAAAATTCTACCTATCTATGGCTGGTTTAACATTCAATCCTAATAGAAAAAAAGCCTTAAAAACATTCAACCAGAACAGGTAGCCTCCCTGGCGGTATGTCAGATTTTTGCGTCTCAAAGTGGTACAATTATTTTGCATAGAAATTTGGCGTTTTATATTGCAGGCCTGTAATTCTTAACAATAACACACTTAAATCTGTCCACCAAGAGTCTAGTAGATATCCCAGGTATGATGAAGTTTGAAACACAAAATCACAAATTATAATATAATAAATAAATATAAATAATTATAAAAAATAATAATATAATAATAATAAAATGAATTTCCCCACAATTCACTATCACTCAATTCTGCAAGTGTTCTAATTTACTATTGCTGTTTTCTAGCTGGTCTAAAACCACTTTTGATGTAAAGGGACACTTTTTGGTTGCTATGGACAATCTCAAGTTTCCAGGCAGAAAGAACAGTATGTATAATATAAAACTGCATGCAGGGCATTTGACAAAGCACTGGGGACAAAAGGGATGTGAAATAATTTCATACAGTAATGTAATCTGTAAGATTACAGTGTACTGTATGTATTATGATTTTTCACTTTTTTGAATTTGCCTCTGGGCTCTGCCCCCATGCGTCGCGACGCTCGCAGGGAACGGAGCCCGGCACAGAGAGGCTTCGGGCGGAGGACAGAGCCCACATACACAGCGGGGGAACATCGCAGGATCCTGGGGACAAGGTAAGAATACCGCACCAGGATCCTGCAATGCAATCCCGAGTGTGACTCGGGGTTACCGCCAATGGTGCCGAAATTTAACCCCGAGTCACACTCGGGAAAACCACCAGGGTGGTTAAAGATAATTCAACCAATAGAGAAAATAGCCTAACACTATAGGTTAAAAACATTCAACCAGAAGAGGAAATCATATGAGTGAGATCCCTGCACTAAATACAGAGAATATGGCGATTCGTGTGCTCACCACTAGGGATGAGCTTCGAGATCGGCTGTTCGCCATTTCGCCGAACAGCGAACAATTTGGGGTGTTCGCGGCAAATTCGAATGCTGCAGAACACCCTTTAAAAGTCTATGGGAGAAATCAAAAGTGCTAATTTTAAATGCTTATATGCAAGGTATTGTCATAAAAAGTGTTTGGAGACCTGGGTCCTGTCCCAAGGGACATGGATCAATGCAAAAAAAAGTTTTAAAAACGGACGTTTTTTCGGGAGCAGTGATTTTATTAATGCTTAAAGTGAAACAATAAAAGTGTAATATCCCTTAAAATTTCATACCTGGGGGGTGTCTATAGTATGCATGTAAAGGGGCGCATGTTTCCCGTGTTTAGAACAGTCTGACAGCAAAATGACATTTCAAAGGAAAAAAAGTCATTTAAAACTACTCGAGGCTATTAATGAATTGCCGGTCCGACAATACACATAAAAGTTCATTGATAAAAACGGCATGGGAATTCCCCAAAGGGGAACCCCGAACCAAAATTAAAAAAAAAATGACGTGGGGGTCTCCCTAAATTCCATACCAGGCCCTTCAGGTCTGGTATGGATATTAAGGGGAACCCCGGCCAAAATTTAAAAAAATAACGGCGTGGGGTCCCCCTAAAAATCCATACCAGACCCTTATCCGAGCATGCAACCTGGCAGGCCACAGGAAAAGAGGGGGGTGAGAGAGCGCCCCCCCCCTCCTGAACCATACCAGGCCACATGCCCTCAACATTGGGAGGGTGCTTTGGGGTAGCCCCCCAAAACATCTTGTCCCCATGTTGATGAGGACAAGGTCCTCATCCCCACAGCCCTGGCCGGTGGTTGTGGGGGTCTGCAGGTGGGGGGCTTATCGGAATCTGGAAGCCCCCTTTAACAAGGGGACCCCCAGATCCTGGCCCTCCCCCCTGTGTGAAATGGTGAAATGGTGTGAGCCCCGCCCCCCTCTGACATCACGGGGAATGCCACAATGGAGGAAGAACCAGAAGAACCAGAAGAAGAAGAAGATGAAGGAAGAAACCAAAGGAAGATAGAAGATAGAAGAAAGAAGAAAGACAAAAGAAGATAGAAGAAAGAAGAAGCATTTAAATAAAGGAATTGTCAAAAACTGTCTCTTGTCATTTTTAAAATTTTTGACACTTTTTTAGTGAAATGGTAGGGGTACAAAACCCTTACCATTTCACACAGGGGGAGGGCCGGGATCTGGGGGTCCCCTTGTTAAAGGGGGCTTCCAGATTCCAATAAGCCCCCCGCCCGCAGACCCCCACAACTACCGGCCAGGGTTGTGGGGATGAGGCCCTTGTTCTCATCAACATGGGGACAAGGTGTTTTGGGGGGTTACCCCAAAGCACCCTCCCAATGTTGAGGGCATGTGGCCTGGTACGGTTCAGGAGGGGGGCGCTCTCTCATCCCCCCCTCTTTTCCTGCGGCCTGCCAGGTTGCATGCTCGGATAAGGGTTTGGTATGGATTTTTAGGGGGACCCCACGCTGTTTTTTTTTTAATTTTGGCATGGGGTTCCCCTTAAAATCCATTCCAGACCTGAAGTGTCTGGTATAGATTTTGAGGGGGACCCCACGCCATTTAAAAAAAAAAAATTTGGCCGGGGTTCCCCTTAATATCCATACCAGACCTGAAGGGCCTGGTATGGAATTTAGGGGGACCCCCCCCACATAATTTTTTTTTTTAATTTTGGTTCGGGGTTCCCCTGTGGGGAATTCCCATGCCATTTTTATCAATGAACTTTTATGTGTATTGTCGGACCGGCAATTCATTAATAGCCGTGAGTAGTTTTAAATGACTCTTTTTTCTTTGAAATGTCATTTTGCTGTCAGACTGTTCTAAACACGGGAAACATGTGCCCCTTTACAGACATACTATAGACACCCCACAGGTATGAAATTTAAAGGGATATTACACTTTTATTGTTTCACTTTAAGCATTATTAAAATCACTGCTCCCGAAAAAACGGCCGTTTTTAAAACTTTTTTGCATTGATCCATGTCCCCTGGGGCAGGACCCAGGTCCCCAAACACTTTTTATGACAATAACTTGCATATAAGCCTTTAAAATTAGCACTTTTGATTATTCATGTTCATGTAACTTAGACTTTAACGGTGTTCGCGTGTTCGAACAAATTTTTTGCCTGTTCGCATGTTCTGGTGCGAACCGAACAGGGGGGTGTTCGGCTCATCCTTACTCACCACCAGTGGTGTAATAAATCAGCTACTGTAGAGAGTGAGCTGCAATATATAATTGATATAATGCTGCAGAGATGGAACTGAAACCCTTCATAGATGATCAACAGATTACCTAAGGTGAAGAATGGTCAGAATGATCATCACAGTATATATATTAATTCTGCTATAGTGCCTATTACCTATTACCAATGAGTTTCACACTAACCCAAATGATTGCATGATAGACTGGTGATATTTAATGTTATGCACTTCACAGACAACATGGGATAGTCTACAATTATAAACATATCTCACAAACATAAATATAGATCATCATACCATATATGTTTTTATTTTTCATTTTTCACAATTAATTTAGACTTGTTTACATATTGGACCTGTATGGCATTATATGAACCCCCAAGGGGACTTCAGGGAACACCAAATAAAAGGCACAGTAGACTCCAGACTGACCCTGTATAGGGTTCTAAGTAAAAAGGGTAGAATGTAGTGTTTTTTTTTGGGAGGGGGGCAACAATCCACCCGCCACCACCCCCCGGTCGGTCAGTCAGTCAGTCATTCACTATTGTAACACAACTGGGTGGGCTCAGAGAGCAGTTGCATGAGCCCACCATTTTTGAACCCTATTAGGGTAATTTTTTTTGATCACGTGCTGAAAAAATACACCCCCCCCATTGGAATACATGCATCTGGCACCCTGTATGTAGATCAAGGGGCCGGACACATGGATAGGGGGGGGCGGCATCCGTTCACCCCTAATGGATGGGCCACCACTGGTAGAATGAAATCTTCAAAATATCATACCAGTGACATACTATAACAGATGCTAATAACTTACAGCATATTGGCTGGATGTAGGTGCCTCTAAAGCAACAGTCAGGGGCATGAACAATTTACCTAGCTTTCTCTCTTTTGCTTTGCTAGAATAAAAAAGTCCTATCAGAGCTTTACTTTCTCCTATTTTTAATTAGATATTACATAAGGGTTAAATAAAGGCCAGCAAATTGCTGCTGTTTCCCCAGATATTCACAGCGTTTGTTCCTATATCTTATGAGTACACAGGAGGGTCTTTGCTTCTACTTAGATCTGTGCACTAGGGGGCAGGAAACTCCATGTCACTGGAAAGTAAGTAATCCTTATTAGGGATTAAAGTTTAAAGTCATATTCATTTTCTCTCTTTGCTAAAGACAAATATCATTACCTCAGAATATAGTCTGTGTCTAAATATTTCCAGCCATTGATGCATTCACTTCACTCATAATCCTTCCACTCCACACTTTCTAAAATAATATCAGAATACTGACAATTCAATATGCTGCTCAGAGAAAATAAATTGCTCTCTCAGTGGTTGCTTGGGGAGTATGTTCCCTCTGCCCTGCAGGGTGTGTCCTTCCACCTCAGAAGATTCTGCACATTTTTTTCAAAATTGTCAGTCTTTTTTGTTTATAGCGCAAAAAAAAAAAAAAAAAAATGCAGAGGTGATCAAATACCACCAAAAGAAAGCTCTATTTGTGGGATAAAAAAAACATACATTTTATTTGGGTACAGTGTTTAATGTCCATGCATTTGTCAGTTAAAATAACGCAGTGCCATGTCACAAAATAGGGCCTGGTCAGGAAGGGGGTAAAATCTTCCGGGGCTGATGAGGTTAACAGACCCATCTGTCCAACAATAGGGGCAGTAAGAGGGTTGAGACAAGCCATTTAACACTGATATGAGTGCTTACAATAGCCAGTTGTTATTCATTTATTCTATGTGAAACCTTTATTGCAAAAGAAAAAAAAAACGGTTTCTGTAACTGCTTGAAAAGTGTTAGCAGGAGTCTGAATTAAATTTGTTAAATTGACAATGCTGCTATTCAAATGTGTCAATTTGTTCATCCATTCAGAGTAGAAACAACCTAAGATGGGAAGTGTATTACTGGCCGTATCGTATGCCACTGCAGTTTAGCCTCCCTGCAATGGTGGCACTGTTTGGCAGCTGCCGTGTAGGGAGTTGGAGACCAAGAGGGACCCAGGTTCCTCCAAGGCCTCCATAGGTGTCATCAGGGGATGCTGCTGCCCTGACTGATCTGGCAGCCATCTTTGATGTGGACAATGCTTATAAAAAGCACTGTCCCCTTTGGGTTGGTGCAAATTCTACATAGTGGGTAGGTCAGGGACAGATCTCCTGCTGGCTAAGAACAGTATAATTAGCAAAGGGTCAGGTTCCGGAAAAGGAGGGACAGAGTAGGGACTGTTGCTGTGTCTTGGGAAGTAGCCTGGCTGATTAAGGGGCCATGTTTCCAGTCTGCCTTCCAGCCGCCTCCACCGTCAGATGCTATCAGGTGTCTACAGTGTGCAACATTACTCCTTGCCTGCTTCATTGTAACAGTTCTGGTCTGGTGTGGCTGTATCTGTAGAGTTTGCTGTTCTCTGTCAATATTACCACATAATATACATTGCTATATTAATCAGTCTCCATGTGAGTCTCTTCCCCTGTGGGCAGTGATCCCAGCCACACCTACAGGATCACCAGGTGAAAATAAAGAACCAAGTAGGTTAATTGGATCCTGTCTAAATTGTCCCTAGTATGTATGAATGTGAGTTAGGGACCTTAGGTTGTAAGCTCCTTGAGGGTAGGGACTGATGTGAATGTACAATGTATATGTAAAGTGCTGCGTAAATTGACAGCGCTATATAAGTACCTGAAATAAATAAAAATAAAATAAATAAAGACTTGGGACTGCAAATTGATTGATTTCCAATGAGTACAATTCATATCTGTGCGACTTCAAGTCACACCGACTTCAAAGCAGTCCCTGTACTACTTTCGTCCGACTTTGACACGAGCTACACATTTCCCTGAAATCGTGGCAAAATCTCATCAAAATTGCGGCAAAATTGTTTGACTTTCATGTCGTGGTAGTGTGAAAGGGGCCTAAAGCTGGCCATACACCATACAATTTTCTTATTCAATTTTCTTTAGATTTACCTTCACCTATGTAGTGCAAGGGCCTGCCTGATTGCATACAAATTGAAAGTGTTTAGGTTTAACCTCCTATTATATGGTTTTGGTAAATCTAAAGGAAAGTTGTACAAGAAGATTGTATAATGTATGGCTAGCCTAAGAGAGATCATGTCTACTCAACACATAGTGTGACAAAAACTTGGCCACTACTTTAGAAGCAGGTGGTTAATATTGCATTGTACTTAATCTGGTTTTGATAAATATCAGTTCTGTTTGAATCCTCTTTCAAGTGCATTCAGTTTTTCATTTATAAAAAATCTGCAGTGAATTAAGAGGGTTCAGGACTGGACCTAACATTTTTCTAGAAATCATACTTTAAAATTAGAACTTATATTGTTTTGGATATATTTTCTTTATTATTTTCAGGTGTAGCCAGGTGGTGGGCTACAACAATATGGTGAAGGATATTTTATTCTACTCTTCTTCTACTGATATACTGATATTATGCTGCACCATTCTCCTCTAGCCAGCAGGGGGAGAAGTAAAGCCAAGCAAGCCCATACACTTCTATGCAGAGTGCTGAGAATCCTGGGAGTTGTAGTTTGAGGCAGCAGCCATATACAGTAATGGGATGAATAGACTCTTGTGCAATAGGTATGGAGAGATGAGTTTTATTAAATTATCTGGGAAATTTTTTCCTCTTGGCACCGAGGGCATTAGAGAGAGAGCTCCTCTGACTATTCACCTGCCAGCAGTAGACCATACCAGTGGATATCTGAGCCTGAGACTGGGAGTGAGGATATCTGGGGGCAGCGCGGCACCCCCCACATCAAACACCTGCAATACTACTGGAGGGAGACTGGATAATCCACTCACTCTCTGCTTCCAACCACTGATCACCAGAGGCTTTCGGGGAAAGACTGGAAGGGCCCCCCTTCTACAGCGAGAGCTTATGGCAGCATCCCAGGGACTAATGAGAGGTCTATTTGCCCATTGCTGATACTGCTGGCAGGGGCTAAGCCACTTGGAGTAGGACACCAACTGTACACAATCCATACCACACCCATACTGCATTCTATACTGCACTTATTCCAAACCTAGACTGCACTTATATCAACCTTATAGCACATTATGCTGAACCTTTACTGCATCTGAACCACATCTACCTTGCACCTGTGCTGAGACTATACTGTATTTATGTTGTACCTATACTGCATGCAGGTTAACTTGGACTGTTGTTAAAGGCACTGAAGCTCTTAAGGGGCCCCAACCATAGCCAGCAGAAGAACATCTCAAAGGGCTGCTCCTCCCATAATAATTATTCTGCAACCCTCTTTTGTTTCTCTGCCCCCTCTGCTACCACCCCATTTTCTTTTGGACAGGGCATACCCAGTCAGTCTAGGACTAGCATCACTGCCATAAATTGGACTCTGGCAGTATAGTTCCAGCACTTGATAGATTCAACTTTACTATTGCTCACTGCTGCACTTGAGGTGGCCTTGTTACTGTTTATGCTCATCTGGAAGCCAAATGTCATATTATCCCCTTAGTCCTTACTCTTAATCACTGTCACAAACTTGGTAGAAGAGCCAGATACAGTAAGGAAGGCCTCTCTTATACCTCTGACTTGGGGCCCCTTATAGAGTAAACAGGTAGCACAGGAGTGCAGAGTGGCATGATTGCCTGATAATCTTGCTAGCCACAGGGCTGGACAGGATCTCCTGGTCAAACACCAGATGGTTGTCAGTAAATCACAGTAAAGAAGAGATCCCGGGTAGCAGTCAATGAGCAGTAGGCAGGAGCAGTCGGGCACTGGTGACAGCAGACAGGTGCACCACAGGCAATTAGCAGGCAGATGGCGAACAGACATCAGTGGATGACAGGCAGATGCTTGCAGCTCAGCAATCCAGTAATGACTGAAACACAGACCGGGTCAGAAAAGCTGGGTCATACACAGGCAGACAGATCAGGTACAGATGCAGAAGCAGGAGAAAAGTCACGGCACAGGCCGGGTCAGTAACAAATCAGTGGAGTATTAGTAATGGGCACAGGTAGAAACAAAGGTCAGAGACAAGCCAGGGTCTGTGCAAGCAGAGTTCAGGAGTAGTCACGGCAAGCCGGGTCAATATCTGAAGACAGATGTGGAGTATCAGGTTGTAGGTATACACAGGAATGCTGTAGATGAGACACCACTGATCCCGAGTACTGGCCCAGTTGAAATAGCCCATTTTGTGCCAACATCTGTCATGGGGTGCACTTGCACATCTATGCACATTTGTGGGCATGAGCACAAGCACATCTTCTAAGTGCAGTTGAAGATCCATAAACAGGAATCTTCCCAAGGGAGCCATCTTATCTGCTGTTATGCCCTTCCTGATAATCACTTTGTATACTAAATTGTGTTATTATCATTGTTAATCCATTTTATGAATCATATTGGATGACAACATATTACATTTGCTTTTACTACCTGATTTGGCCTGTTTTCTTTGATATAGCACTATTATTGGGTACTAAGTAATGCTTTTAATGATTTTCATGATATTGTATGTTTGTACCCTTAACCAGATGTGGCAAGAGATTCTTGAGAAGATCGAGGCAAAGAACAGAGGACCTATCCTATCCAACAGCTCCTATGAAGTAGTGCTACACTGGACTAAAAAATATTTGCTTTATTTAGAGGCTGTTAAAAGGCTGAATGCATATTTTGTATATTGTTCCAATATTGTGGGTTATCCAATTTAGATTTTTTTTTTAGTTATTGCTTTTCAAATTCCAACCAAATAGTTAAGATAGAAAAACCCAGCATTTTCAGCCTCTAAAAATATGCAGCAGTGTTGGTCCAACAGAAGACAAAATCAAGCCCTCTAGGCAACTGCCACTAGCCAATATTGACTAGCCAAAGAAAATCCCTTCCTGGCCCTACAAAGGCCTGCATAAAAAAAAATAAGTCCATACTTTTGTTTATAAATCGTAACCGTGGACACTATTAGCTGTTATAAATAAATAAAATCAGTCCCATTTTAGACTCTTGTTGATTCCGTATGCAGGACAAAGTCCTTGGTAGGGATGAGCCGAACACCCCCCTGTTCAGTTAGCACCAGAACATGCGAACAGGCAAAAAATTTGTTCAAACACGCGAACACCGTTAAAGTCTATGGGACACGAACATGAATAATCAAAAGTGCTAATTTTAAAGGTTTATATGCAAGTTATTGTCATAAAAAGTGTTTGGGGACCTGGGTCCTGCCCCAGGGGACATGGATCAATGCAAAAAAAAGTTTTAAAAAACGGTCGTTTTTTCGGGAGCAGTGATTTTAATAATGCTTAAAGTGAAACAATAAAAGTGTAATATCCCTTTAAATTTCGTACCTGGGGGGTGTCTATAGTATGCCTGTAAAGGGGCGCATGTTTCCCGTGTTTAGAACAGTCTGACAGCAAAATGACATTTCAATAGAAAAAAAGACATTTAAAAATACTCGCAGCTATTAATGCATTGCTGGTCCGATAATACACATAGATGTTCATTGATAAAAACGGCATGGGAATTCCCCACAGGGGAACCCCGAACCAAAATTAAAAAAAAAAAAAATGACGTGGGGGTCCCCCTAAATTCCATACCAGGCCCTTCAGGTCTGGTATGGATATTAAGGGGAACCCCGGCCAAAATTTAAAAAAAATGGCTTGGGGTCCTCCTCAAAATCTATACCAGACCCTTCAGGTCTGGTATGGATTTTAAAGGGAACCCCGCGCCAAAATAAAAAAAAAAAAACGGCGTGTGGTCCCCCCAAAAATCCATACCAGACCCTTATCTGAGCATGCAACCTGGCAGGCCGCAGGAAAAGAGGGGGGATGAGATAGCGGCCCCCCTCCTGAACCGTACCAGGCCACATGCCCTCAACATTGGGAAGGTGCTTTGGGGTAGCCCCCAAAACACCTTGTCTCCATGCTGATGAGGACAAGGGCCTCATCCCCACAACCCTGGCCGGTGGTTGTGGGGGTCTGCGGGCAGGGGGCTTATCGGAATCTGGAAGCCCCCTTTAACAAGGAGACCCCCAGATCCCGGCCCTCCCCCCCTGTGTGAAATGGTAAGGGGGTACAAAAGTACCCCTATCATTTCACTAAAAAACTGTCAAAAATGTTAAAAAATGACAGGAGACAGTTTTTGACAATTCCTTTATTTAAATGCTTCTTCTTTCTTCTTTCTTCTTTCTTCTATCTTCCTTCGGTTTCTTCCTCCATCTTCTTCTTAATCTGGTTCTTCTGGTTCTACTGGTTCTTCCTCCAGTGTTCTTGTCCGGCAGCTTCTCCTCGGAGTCAGCGTCTTCTTCCCTTCTTCTCCTCGGGTCCAGGAAATTCCGGACGAGAACACCGGAGGAAGAACCAGAAGAACCAGAAGAAGAAGAAGATGGATGAAGAAACCGAAGGAAGATAGAAGAAAGAAGAAGCATTTAAATAAAGGAATTGTCAAAAACTGTCTTTTGTCATTTTTAATATTTTTGACAGTTTTTTTAGTGAAATGGAGGGGGGACAAAAACCAGGGGAGGGCAGGGATCTGGGGTCCCCTTGTTAAAGGGGGCTTCCAGATTCCGATAAGCCCCCCGCCCGCAGGCCCCCACAACCACCGGCCGGGGTTGTGGGGATGAGGCCCTTGTCCTCATCAAAATGAGGACAAGGTGTTTTGCGGGGCTACCCCAAAGCACCCTCCCAATGTTGAGGGCATGTGGCCTGGTACGGTTCAGGAGGGGGGCCGCCCTCTTTTCCTGCGGCCTGCCAGGTTGCGTGCTCGGATAAGGGTCTGGTATGGATTTTTGGGGGGACCCCACGCCGTTTTTTTTTTTAAATTTTGCCACGGGGTTCCCCTTAAAATCCATACCAGACCTGAAGGGCCTGGTATGGAATTTAGGGGGACCCTCACGTCATTTTTTTTTAAAATTTTGGCCGGGGTTCCCCTTAATATCCATACCAGACCTGAAGGGCCTGGTATGGAATTTAGGGGGACCTCCACGTCATTTTTTTTTTTTTTTTTATTTTGGTTCGGGGTTCCCCTGAGGGGAATTCCCATGCTGTTTTTATGTCTATGTGTATTGTCGGACCGGCAATGCATTAATAGCCGCGAGTAGTTTTAAATTACTTTTTTTCTTTGAAATGTCATTTTGCTGTCAGACTGTTCTAAACACGGGAAACATGCGCCCCTTTACAGGCATACTATAGACACCCCCCAGGTACGAAATTTAAAGGGATATTACACTTTTATTGTTTCACTTTAAGCATTATTAAAATCACTGCTCCTGAAAAACGGACGTTTTTAAAACTTTTTTTGCATTGATCCATGTCCCCTGGGGCAGGACCCAGGTCCCCAAACACTTTTTATGACAATAACTTGAATATAAGCCTTTAACATTAGCACTTTTGATTTCTCCCATAGATTTTTAAAGGGTGTTCCGCGGCATTTGAATTTGCCACGAACACCCCAAATTGTTCGCTATTCAGCGAACTTGCGAACAGCCGATGTTCGAGTCGAACATGAGTTCGACTCGAACTCGAAGCTCATCCCTAGTTCTTGGATTAAGGGCCTGTTCACACTGCTGCGGTGCGAATTTTGCACAAATTTGATCCGATTGCGTTGAAAATTTTCGTTGCAAATTCTTTATGTGTTCTGGTGAATCTACTGCGATTCTACGGCACACATTGCATTGAATTTGCATGGCACATGGATTAAACTCGCACAGGACCCTTCTTGTATGCAGCTTAGATTTGTAACACATTGATGTGAACGGCACTAATGGAAAACTATGTTATTTAAATGACTTGTGAATTTGAGCGATCACAACGGCTCAAATTCGCAATAGAATTTGCAACAGTGTAAACCAGACCTTAATGCTAATAATCTTCTAAAAAATCTTCTATTCCACAAACTCAATACTTTTGTGTCCTGGTTACACTGTATAGTCCATACCATATAAAGCATTTGAAATGTTTCTATTAATATTAATTTTCGGGTATAGAGTGTTTACAATTTTGTATTAGGTCAGTGTTATGTATTTTTCTAGTCTAAACATGTGTTTTCCAATTTTTATGGCGATATCTCTCTTGGATCTGTAATTTCCAGATGACCAAAACTGTACCCAGTATTCAAGATATGACCAGAAAAATTATTCATAATGAGACAACATAATACATGCATCAAATTGACGTTTCCCTTTCTATACAGTATATGCTATTAATTTGTTTTGCAGCTGCATCTTGTATTGAGTAATGCCTCTAAAAACATTTCTGTAATCAACAAAAAGATTTTTTCTCACTTCATTCCTGATGTCATTATTAAATACACCACCAACCTAAAGTACTGTAGCGATAAAGCCAAAACTTTAGATAGAATAAATCCTTTTCATGCCTAAGCCTATTTCTGACATTTTTTGTTTACAAGTGAAAATCTGTATTTTTTGCTACAAAATTGCTTAGAACCCCCAAATATTTTATATATATATATATATATATATATATATATATATATATATATATATATATTTTAGCAGAGAATCTAGAGAATAAAATGTCGATTGTTGCAATATTTTATGTCACACTGTATTTGCGGAGCGCTCTTTCAAACACAATTTTTTGGAAAAAAATACACTTTCATGAATTAAAAAAAAAATAAACAGTAACGTTAGCCGAATTTTTTTGTATAATGTGAAATATGATGTTACGCTGAGTAAATAGATACCTAACATGTCATGCTTTGAAACTGCGCACACTCGTGGAATGGCAACAAACTACCTAAAAATCTCCAGAGGCGATGCTTTAAAAAAAATGAACGGTTACCAGGTTAGAGTTACAGAGGAGGTCTAGTGCTAGAATTATTGCTCTCGCTCTGACAATTGTGGCGATACCTCACATGTGTGATTTGAACACCGTTTATATATGCTGGTGCAACTTACGTGTGCAGTTTTTTTGCTGCGCAAGCTCGCGGGGACGGGGGCACTTTACATTTTTTTTTCATATTCATTTTTTTTTTTTACCATGTCTCTTTAAAAAAAAAAAAAAAAAAAAAAAGTTGATCACTTTTATTGCTGTCTCAAGGATTGTAAACATCCCTTGTGACAGTAATAGGTGGTGACAGGTACTCTTTATGGAGAGATCGGGGGGTCTAAAAGACCCCAAATCCCTCCTTTGCACTTCAAAGTTTTCAGATTGCTAAAAACTGCGATTCCACTGTCATTTTTTTAAAAATTGCCGTCATTAGCAGCTGAGTAAACCGGAAGTGAGGTTGTGACGCTTCCGTGTTTACACAAAGGAGACTGGAAAGAAGCCATTTCCAGCTTCCTTCAAGTCTCACTATAGCCGGCAGAAGTGCTGGATCGTCGATCGGGTCTCTCAGTGGAACGGGAGGCCCGGGAAGAGCGGCGGAAGGCAGCAGGAGGGGGGAGTCCCCCCTCGCTCCTTCGGGATAACAGCCGAGCGGCTTTTAGCCGTATCGGTTGTTATCCCTGAAGAGCTGACTGCCTGCTCTAAAAAAACAGTACCAGCCTGCAGTTTCTGGCATCATCCCAGTATAACCCCTTAAGGCCGAGGCCGCATATGTGCGTATGATCGGCTCTTACGGGAAGAGGAAGGATTATAATCTACATTCGTTTTTTCTATCTGCCTACTATTAGGAAAATTTCTATTCACTTCCTGTCATGTAGCCACAGCAGAAGTGAAGGGAGATTTAAAGTTGTGAAATCCCTGGTTGTCATCGGGATAACCAGAACTAGTGCCCCCATTGGAAGATTTCCCCATTATCTAGAGTTTTACTTTAAGGTGCAATAACAACTTGCAAAAAGGTCATGTCTGTAGTTCAGCTCCAACTTATTTCTTTTAAATTATCTGCAAGTCAATTTTAATCATATCCAGCACTTTTTCCTGGCTAACATCTTATTTGAATAGACAGTTTGAGAGATATTTTTTATTCATGTGCCTTGATGAGGCTAAATAAGAAATTCTGGAACACACAGAAGCTTTCAAAGCTCAAAGAAAAAAAAGAAACATTCAAATGACTACCTTCAAAATATATAAAATGCAAATTAATATTAATGACGACATACAAACAAGATGTGATTGTGAAGATCTATTCTCATTTAAATTTCTCCTGTAATATCTATAACGATAACCATTTTTGTCAAGAAGCTATATGAATACCATTCTTTCTCCTTTGAAAGAATATATATTCAAGAGAATTATGTTAAATGCAATTGAAGCTTTTTTTCTGGAATCCAGTAACATGAAAGAATAGTAGTATTGCCAATATAACATAAGACATGGAATTTACCTATTTTCTGATCTTAGAAAAGCTGATTATTTATGTTTTTTAGTCATATAAATTACAGATGTGTGATGAACTATACTACCCAGTCACAGATAAGCTTTAATTACAATAATTAGAACCATCAGAAGCTCATATCTGGTTGTTATGGGTTACATCTCTTTTTTAACAATGTTTATTCCCCTATTAACATTACACAGGAGCGGCACATGCAAAACAAAAAAGAAAAAATACAGAAAATCATAAGAGAACAGATACAACACTCTTATGCCCCGTACACACGATCGGACATTGATCGGACATTCTGACAACAAAATCCTAGGATTTTTTTAGACGGATGTTGGCTCAAACTTGTTTTGCATACACACGGTCGCACAAAGTTGTCGGAATTTACGATCTCCAAGAACTCGGTGACGTACACCACGTACGACGAGACTAGAAAAGGCCATTTCAGAACCAAGCGCGACACCCTTTGGGCTCCTTTTGCTAATCTCGTGTTAGTAAAAGATTGGTGAGAGACGATTCGTGCTTTTTCAGACTCGTGGTTTTCAGATCGTTTTCTGCTGTTCAGTTTGTACTTGTGGGTTTGTATCTGCTCTTCAGTGTATGCAAGCAAGCTACGCGTGACTTTGATTAGTCATTGTGTTCTTGTTCGTTCGGTACTGTTTTTCAGGTCGCTCTTCACAGGTCTTGCTGTTCTTCAGTGCGTTCTGTTACTTCGTTTTGAGCAGCCGACCGTTTTCTAGCCATGTTGCATACTCCTCCTAGAGTTCGTGCTGTGCGGGAGCTTGGTGTTGGAGTCCTGACCTTGACACAAGTCCAGTCCATGAACAGGGTGGGGAGGAGTTCATGGACCAAGAATTGGTTGCTTCAGCGTGACCAGTTCTGTCATATGCCTTTGCTCCATGAGATCCATGAGAATAATCCTGATGATTTCAGGAACTTTCTCCGGATGACGGACCCCGTATTTCACCGTTTGTTGGCTTTGCTGACCCCTTATATTAGCAGGCAGGATACCTGCATGAGGCAAGCCATCACTCCGGAGCAGAGGCTCGTCGCCACCCTGCGGTACTTAGCGACGGGGAGAAGCCTGCAGGACTTGAAGTTCTCAACAGGCATCTCCCACCAGGCTCTGGGGATCATTATCCCAGAGACCTGTTCTGCCATCATCCAGGTCCTGCAGAAGGACTATATTAAGGTAAGATTTATCCTTTAATATCACATGTTATTGTATATAATGTTTGATAATATATTGTATTTCTTTCCTCATTCCCTAATTACCATGATTGTAATATGCTGTGAATGTCCCCTTTGTTCTTATGCATGCTGGATTTTTATGTAATTATTTTTGTTGTCCTTCATACATATTTGCCTTCATTTACCTCCCCAGCATGCTCTCCTGGCCCTATATTCACCTCATGTAGTCACTTAACAATGTATTTGATCAGCTCCATAGTAGTGCTTTATCCCAAACACCCCTAAAATGTTTTTAAATGTGATCTGTGCTTTAAATTCAGGCAGAGTGCCAGAGGCTTTTTTTTGGGGGGACCCCAAATCATTTGGAACCCTCCCTTCCCCCAACTGCTAAGTCAGCTGATACCAATTCTCTATCTATCCTCAATCATCTATCTGCTGACTTTGCCAAACCCATACACACTATACCCATCTCCTTTGTGGTCAGATGTATGGACGACTTCCCCAAAGCATGTAGTGCAAGGGCCTGCCTGTATACTTTCAAATGGTACTATTTCAAGTTTTTGTATACTATTATTATCTAGATAGGTAATAGCAGAATGTCCAAATGTGCTCAAATGTGTACAATGTGTATTTATATCTTTGTATTATGACACTTCTTACCTGTCCAGTGGGCTGCCAATAGTGTAACTAAGAAGGGGCTGTTCCAAGTAATACCCATTATTTAGGCATTCATCTCTCAATGAAGTGGAGAGGGTTACCTGTCCAAGAGCTCCCCCCCTATAATGTTAGAAATGGCCCATGGGGGGGGGGGGATCTGATAGGTGTACCTTATACATTGGTCTTTAAAAATTCCCATTAATAAATGTTATCTTGATGTTGGCCAATAAGGTTTGTGTCTAATCTGCTTTCCATGTTTATGTGCAAAAAGGCTAATTTTATTTTGTTTTCTTCAACAGTTTCCTTCCACGCCACAGGAATGGCAGACAGTGGCCTCCCACTTTGCCCAGCGGTGGGACTTTCCTAACTGCGGAGGGGCAATTGATGGGAAACACGTCCACATCGTCCCAACACCCAACTCGGGGTTGTACTATTATAATTATAAGGGGTTCAATAGTATTGTGATGATGGCGGTGGTGTCAGCTAATTACAAGTTCCTGTATGTGGACGTGGGGAAGAATGGATGGATGTCCGATGATGGAGTCATCACCCAGACGGAGTTTTACAGGCATCTCCAGAATGGCAGCTTGGACTTGCCACCTCCAGAAGACAATGTGGAAGGACTCCCATTTGTCTTCGTTGCGGATGAAGCATTTGCGCTGGGGGACCATCTTATGTGGCCATTCCTGATGAGGACCCTCATCCCAGACCAGAGGGTTTTTTTAATTACAGGCTGGCCAGAGCCAGAAGAGTGGTGGAGAACACATTTGGAATCATGGCCAGCCGGTTCTGCCTATTTCTTACACCCATACATATGGCGGAGTATAAACTGAATCATATTATCCTGGCGTGCTGTGTTCTACATAACTTTTTACGTCAACATTCTGCCAACTATGCTGGCTCAGTTGGGCCTGAGGCCAGAATTATAAATGAAGCAACCCTGACAGCGCTTGAAAGTGGCCGTCCTGGCTTGCCCTCCCTGAGTGCCCGTGATGTCCGGCTAAGATACCTTGAGTTCTTTGCGGGTAGGGGGGCCATCAATATGCCAGACAATGTGTTAAGCCTTTATCAAAAAAAAAAAAATAAGCAAATCTTTGGTGACATTTACTGCTTGTGTTTGTTTTAGCTGACCTTGACAGAAATGTGGTGAGTCGTGAAAATGGCATGATTGTGTAATCTTACAAAGCACTGTTGGGTGTTATTTAGACATTTTGCACTACAAGTGCACTTGAAACTGCACTTGTAGTGCAAAGTGGATTTGCCCTTATGAAATAACACCCATTGTCACAGAAAACAGCAATTAGAGCACCCCAAAAGTGTTGTAGCATTGAGACAATTATCCACACATTCTGGATTAATAAAAATCTTTTTAATACCTGCACAATCACATGTGCATTTTGACAAGGTTTTTAAAACAAACCAACATGTTTGTTGTATAACAATTTTTGGGGTGGCATTTGAAAAAGTAGAAATGTCCTTTTAACATAAAACTACCATGTGTAAAACCAACAAGAAAGACACAAATCTTGAACTTACAAAGTTTACATTAGGTAGAACTTGAAGGCAATATCAGACATGAGTATTTAGGAACTGTGTTTGATATTGCGTTCAGATGGGGTGAAGTCATCCCAGGAAAAGCCAAATTTTGAAGATGCACACCAATTTACGAATGTCAACATGTGCTAGCTGCCATCACGGGGGATCAAGGGACGTGTTTTGGGGAAGCAACCCCTTCCTCTCAGCTACTTTATTATTGAGGAAGGGGTTGCACCCCCAAAACGCGTCCATTGATCTCCCGTGATGGCAGATAGCACATGTTGACAAACTGTGTGCATCTTCAAAATTTGGCTTTTCTACAATTAGCGTTGTTCTTCTTTTTTTTAATAACATCATTGATGTTTTTCGTGATGTTTTCCAACGCAACATTACACCCCATGATCTCCCCGATCAGGATCTGTGCACTTTCCAAGGTGAAAGGATCTGGATCCACAACATCAAGATCACCTAAAAAGAGAGAAACCAAAAAAAAACAGGTATTATAAATATGGCGGCATCCATCTCTTACCTGAGCCTGTGGTCGCAGACACTCACCTGTTGTGGTGACTAGTTCCACCACGTCTTCCTCCTCCTGCTCTTCTTGTGTTTGGGTTATTTCCCCTTCTTCCAGAGGTGGGGGGTCTCTGGTCTCCTCGGATGAGGGGTGTCCTCCAAGTCTTTTCTCCCCTATGTGAAACAAAAAAGGTATACTTAGCACACAGATATTTGATGGCAGAAGTATAAATATGAAACATTGCTTGGAAGTGGGGTACAATTGTCTATTTTGGCAGAGTTCCAAGATGTAGAATTTTTAGTGTCCTTTGTCAAGCTTGAATACTTACCTGTCTTGTACAAGCTTCACAGATGGAGACCCCCCTATAGTATACACTGGAGCACCTGTGTGGGCCCCCTGATAAGAAGGGTGTTCTTGTGTCCCACACTAGTGCTCCAGCGTCCAGATGTGAAAACTGCTGCTGAGTGTCCTCTCCTTACACAGAATCTAGTTTGCATTTCATTCTAGTAACAAACACATCTACACAACCAAATTAGTTTCATACAAGTAGGCCCTAAAAAATGTGTTCAAATGCATATGGCAAAAACAATGGTGTTTTATAGGCCGAAAGAAAAATGTTTGATAAGAACGAATAATGTGCCCATGAACATGAAAGTTGCCATTTAAACTGTACAACAGTTCCTAAAAGCACATGGAGCAGCACGAACGTAATAAACACAAAAAGAATAGGAACACAGCACAACTACTTACTTTTTTGCAGCACTCTCCGGATCTTTCGGTACTGCTTGTGCTCTCTTAATTTGAGGTCCAACCACCGCTTCCTGAGCTGATCTTTCGATCGTCGTACCCCGAAATTCCAGTGCAGACTCTTGACCACTTTCGCCATGATCTTGGCCTTTCGGATATTGGGGTTGGGGTAAGGTCCATACTTTCCATCATAGTCGGCCTTCTTCAGAATGTCGACCATCTCCAACATCTCCCCAAAGGACATATTTGTTGCCTTAAATCTTCTCCTTCTTGATCCAGACGTTTCCTCACCCTCCTCATTGCTATAATTAGCACGCACCTGCTGTGTCTCTGCCATGTGCTCTTCCCCCACTGTGCCAAATGAAAAGGCGCCGGGAATAGACTAGAAAGAACGTCAGGGGCGGGCGGAGTTACACGCATGCGCAGTGTGTATAAAGCGTATCACGATCTGTGAGTGGAGGAAGGAGTATCGGAGGCACCGATCGTGATAACGAAGGTAAGAGCCAAACTTGGGCCTATACTGCTTCTAGATTGAGGCCTATATTGTAACAAGATTAGGAGAGTTTTGCCTGACATTAGGGTTTGTCTTGTGTTGTGTCTTGCAGTGAAAATGGATATCTTGAAAGATAACGACTTTATGGCAATCTTCATTGATATGTTCAGGGAGCTGCCTTGTCTGTGGCAGATAAACCACCCACATTATAAGAAGCAAACAAAGAGGAAGGCAGCACTGGATCAATTGCTGGAATTTGTGAAGACGGTGGTCCCCACGGCAGATGTCACCTATTTGAAGATCCTAATTGGTGGCCAGAGGAGCACTTATCTAAGGGAGCACAAGAAGGTCCAGGATTCCCAGAGATCCGGAGCTGCAGATGACATCTATGTCCCCAGGCTGTGGTACTATGACAGGCTGCATTTTCTGGCAGGTCAGACTGAACCCAGGTCATCACTCTCCAGTCTTCCTTCCACGCTTCCTTCCCCCAGCTGAGGCTTCTGACACCAAACCTGGGCCTTCCAGGCAGCAACATGTGGAGGAGCACAGATTGAGCCAGGTATAGCATTCTTCTAAATATTTCTGGTTGTCCAATCAATGATGATAACTAGATGTTAGTTTGGAGTACTAATTTATGATTGTGATTGATGATGCAAAAACTAAAACCATGTCCCTTTTTCATACACGGGGAAGTCTCAGCCAGGAGGTGGCCGGGCCAAGCAGGCTGCCTGATATGCAGGTCCCTCCCCTACACCAGCAAAGACAAAGTGGCAGGAAGAGGAGTACCCTGGAGGAGGCTGCCATAGGCTTCTTTTGGAAGGCTACAGAGGTCCTGAGAACCACCCACACTGTGGAGGAGGACTTTGCTTGCATAACTGCCTGCAAAATGATGCAGATGGAAGAGGGCCAACGACTCCTGTGTGAGACCTAGTTTTGGAAGCTCTCAATAAGGGGTTGAGGGGCCAAATAACATCTGCTACCCACATTTGTGACCTCACACATGGTCCTCCTCCTCCTCCAGGTCCTACTACTCCTCCTCCTCCTCCTCCAGGTCCTACTAGTCCTCCTCCTCCTCCAGGTCCTACTCCTCCTCCTGCGACATCTCCAACACCTGAGCCACAGCCAGGAAGGAAGCATGGAAATAAGACCAGAAAGTGATGACCCTGGGTCCAGTCTGGTCTGGCAAAAGATGCAGGCTCTTGTAGTACCACAGCCTGGGGACACAGATGTCATCTGCTGCTTTACGGATCTCTGGGACTTCTGTACCAGACTGCAGTCCCTTAGATATGGACTCCTCAGGCCACCAATTTTGATGTTAAAGAATAGGAATGAGCTTCGAGTTCGAGTCGAACTCTTGCTGTTCGCAAGTTCGCCGAACAGCGAACAATTTGGGATGTTCGCGGCAAATTCGAATGCCGCGGAACACCCTTTAAAAGTCTATGGGAGAAATCAAAAGTGCTGATTTTAAAGGCTTATATGCAAGTTATTGTCATAAAAAGTGTTTGGGGACCCGGGTCCTGCCCCAGGGGACATGGATCAATGCAAAAAAAAGTTTTAAAAACGGCCGTTTTTTCAGGAGCAGTGATTTTAATAATGCTTAAAGTCAAACAATAAAAGTGTAATATCCCTTTAAATTTCGTAGCTGGGGGGTGTCTATAGTATGCCTGTAAAGGGGCGCATGTTTCCCGTGTTTAGAACAGTCTGACAGCAAAATGACATTTTGAAGGAAAAAACCCATTTAAACTACTCGCGGCTATTGCATTGCCGACAATACACATAGAAGTTCATTGATAAAAACGGCATGGGAATTCCCCACAGGGGAACCCCGAACCAAAATTAAAAAAAAAAAATGACGTGGGAGTCCCCCTACCCTTCAGGTCTGGTATGGTTATTAAGGGGAACCCCGGCCAAAATTTTTTAAAAAAATGACGTGGGGTTCCCCCTAAATTCCATACTAGACCTGACTCTAGTGACAAGAGACAGTTTTTGACAATTCCTTTATTTAAATGCTTCTTCTTTCTTCTATCTTCCTTCATCTTCTTCTTCTGGTTCTTCCTCCGGCGTTCTCGTCCACCATCTCCTCCGCGACGTCTTCTATCTTCTTCTCCTCGGGCCGCTCCGCACCCATGGCATGGAGGGAGGCTCCGCTCTTCTCTTCATCTTCTTCTTCATCTTCTCTTCTTCCTTCTTCTCTTCTTCTCTTCTTCATTTTCTTCTCCGGGCCGCTCCACACCCATGCTGGCATGGAGGGAGACTCCCGCTGTGTGACGGCGTCTCCTTGTCTGACGGTTCTTAAATAATGGGGGCGGGGCCACCCGGTGACCCTGCCCCCTCTGACGCACGGGACATGACGGGACTTCCCTGTGGCAGTCCCGTCAAGTCACCGTGCGTCAGAGAGGGGCGGGGTCACCGGGTGGCCCCGCCCCCAGTTATTTAAGAACCCTCAGACGAGGAGACGCCGTCACACAGCGAGAGCCTCCCTCCATGCCAGCATGGGTGCGGAGAGGCCCGGAGGAGAAAATGAAGAAGAAGAGAAGAGAAGAAAAGAAGAAGAGAAGAAGATGAAGAGTGGGAGCCTCCCCCCATGCCATGGGTGCGGAGCGGCCCGAGGAGAAGAAGATAGAAGACGCCGCGGAGGAGATGCTGGACGAGAACGCCAGAGGAAGAACCAGAAGAACCAGAAGAAGAAGATGAAGGAAGATAGAAGAAAGAAGAAGCATTTAAATAAAGGAATTGTCAAAAACTGTCTCTTGTCATTTTTAACATTTTTGACAGTTTTTTAGTGAAATGGTAGGGGTAAGTACCCCCTTACTATTTCACACGGGGGGGGCTGGGATCTGGGGGTCCCCTTGTTAAAGGGGTCTTCCAGATTCCGATAAGCCCCCCACCCGCAGACCCCCCACAACCACCGGCCAGGGTTGTGGGGATGAGGCCCTTGTCCTCATCAACATGGGGACAAGGTGTTTTGGGGGGCTACCCCAAAGCACCCTCCCAATGTTGAGGGCATGTGGCCTAGTACGGTTCAGGAGGGGGGGCGCACTCTCATCCCCCCTCTTTTCCTGCAGCCTCCCAGGTTGCGTGCTCGGATAAGGGTGTGGGGGACCCCACGCTGTTTTTTTTTTTTTTTTGGCGCGGGGTTCCCCTTAAAATCCATACCAGACCTGAAGGGCCTGGTATGGAATTTAGGGGGACTCCCACGTCATTTTTTTTTTTTAATTTTGGTTCGGGGTTCCCCTGTGGGGAATTCCCATGCCGTTTTTATCAATGAACTTCTATGTGTATTGTTGGCAATGCAATAGCCGCGAGTAGTTTAAATGGGTTATTTCCTTCGAAATGTCATTTTGCTGTCAGACTGTTCTAAACACAGGAAACATGCGCCCCTTTACAGGCATACTATAGACACCCCCCCAGCTACGAAATTTAAAGGGATATTACACTTTTATTGTTTGACTTTAAGCATTATTAAAATCGCTGCTCCTGAAAAAATGGCCGTTTTTAAAACTTTTTTTGCATTGATCCATGTCCCCTGGGGCAGGACCCAGGTCCCCAAACACTTTTTATGACAATAACTTGCATATAAGCCTTTAAAATTAGCACTTTTGATTATTCATGTTCGTGTCCCATAGACTTTAACGGTGTTCGCGTGTTCCAACAAACTTTTTTCCTGTTCGCATTTTCTGGTGCGAACTGAACAGGGGGGTGTTCGGCTCATCCCTATTAAAGAATTGATGTCTGCCCTGGGGTCCAAGGCTTCGCTAATTTCAGTTGTTTCTCCAGTGTTGCCTCCCTCTTTGTTTGGTTGTGAGCCCTTAATAAAGGATTTTTTGTTTCAGTTATACTCTCCTATGTGTTTTTTCCTTCAAAAAGGACAGTTTGTTTGTGAGGAGGCAGGTACATTTCTAAAGTACAATGTGAAATTAAAAAGCGACACCAACACCAAACAATCTAATTGAGATTCAATAATATAAGATATCAATGGTGTTGTGGTAACTTGACACACAAAACACACACAAAAATATTATGTAGTAAAACTAAAAATAAAATAGAACAAAGATCAGCCTTGAAAAAAATACAAACCTAAAAAAAACAAAAAAAACAGCCTTTAAAAAAAAACAAAAAGAAAACAACCCAAACATAATTTTGTCAGATGTGACAAATCAAAATATATTAAGGGAATCCCGATAAATAATAAAGAAAGAAGTTTGTGAGAAGTCTGTGTGAATATGAGCAGCAAAACTACTTCATTCTTCTCACATTATAAAGAAGAAGAGAGTGCGCTGTATTAAACCATTTTTTACATTGCAGCCTGACGAAAGTGCTGTATCCATTGCGAATGCTAATTTTACCAGACCGAGCTGTTCCGTCTCGGAATTTCTTCTGAGCATGCATGGCACTTTGTGCATCGGAACAGGCCACACACGGTCGGAATTGACGCAATCGGATTTTGTTGTCGGAAAATTTTAAAGCCTGCTCTCAAACTTTGTGTGTCGGAAAATCCGATGGAAAATGTCCGATGGAGCCCACACACGGTCGGAATTTCCGACAACTAGCTCCAATCGGACATTTTCCATCGTAAAATCCGACCGTGTGTACGCGGCATTATAATTTAAACTGTAATACATGTAATCCATATACCCATATATCAAGATCGAAAACAGGAACTAAAGCAGAACTTTATCATCACCTCTATCATTCACAAATTATACTTATGTGACAAAAAGAAAACAAAGCAAAAAAAAAACTCAGAAAAAAAGAGGATTGGGTGGGAGATAATATGGTCCCTAAGTCACCAACACTATGGCATAAAGGAGCCTTACTAATTAAGCATCCAAGAAAATGTACAGAAACAGTGGAGCTAATTGGCCTTATTCTAACCTACAGCAAAATACATGGTCAATAAACTCTAGTTTCCATTGCTATTTATGAACCTTATCCAAGTTGCCCACTTTGCTTGAAAATTTTCAAGTCTATTCTTATAGATGTGCACCCATCTCTCAACTTCCATAATATCATTGACTTGTTTCATTCAATGCTTCATAGAGGGTATCTACGTCTTTTTCCAGTAAACTGGCATTAACCATTAAGCGGCATCTAGTAAATGGGGGGACAATTCCTTTCTTTTTTTTTTCAAATAACATTTTATTGTAATATTTGTGTTACAAGAGTACATAATATGCAGTGAATAACAAAAATGAAAAAGGGGAGGAAAAAGGGAGGAAGGGGAGCATGCAACAAAAGACATGTATTTAATACTTCCCCTCATCCCTCCCATGTCACTGTTCAAAACCGTACAGGTCATTAAAACATTCAATGCAAAGAGAAAGAAAGAGGGGGGAGAAGAGAATAAAGAAAGAGAAGGAGGGGGGGGAGGTGGTTGTTATAGTAACTTGTTTACTTGTTCAAGGTGGGTCCTCTCGAAGATGCCACAGCTCCCATACTTTATTATGCGCTTCCAGCCTATCCTGTATTCTGGCCGTCATCTTCTCCATCAACTCCACATCTCTAATCCTGGCGTATAGGGCTTCAGGAGTGGGGGGGGAAGTTTTTTTCCAATGTAGGGCAATAAGACAGCGTGCCGCTGTGAGAATATGACGCATTAATTTTTTGTATGGCTTAGGGATTTTTAGTTGTAGGACTCCTAGAAGAAAGGACTTGGGAATCATGGGGATCTGTACTTCTAAAAGACCGGTCAGCAATTGGTGGACCGCAGCCCAGTAAGGAGTAATCAATGGACAGCTCCAATATATATGGAGGAGTGTTCCTCTTTCTTTCTGACAGCGCCAGCAGTGGTTGGAGCTGGAGGGGTATATGGCGTGGAGGGTGTCTGGTGTCATATACCAGTATAGGAGGATTTTATAAGTGTTTTCTTTGTATAGGGTACAGAGGGAGCTTTTTGCCGCCTGGGTCCATATCGTCTGCCACTGCTCCATGGGAAGTTCTTCCTCGAGGGCTTTTTCCCACTTGATCATGTAAGCATGTTTACCTTTAGTTTCTAATGGGTGGGCATTTATTATTTTGTAAATATCAGAGATTAGGCCCTTCTGGGCCGTGCCCCCCATGATTAGGTTTTCAAAAAGCGTTGGAGGGGAGAACTGTAGGTCAGACGCTATGGACAGGGCATAATGGCGTATTTGCAGGTAGCTATAGAAGGCTTGATGCGGAAGGTCATATTTGGTCTGGAGATCAGAATAGGGCAGTAGCCTGCGGGTTCTAGGGTCTACTATGTGTCCGTAGTGGAAAAGGTTCCGTGACGACCATGGATGAGACATCTGGCGAGTGAGGCTGTCTGGGATTTTGGGGTTGCAGATAAAGGACGTTAGGACCAATTTTTCTGAGGACAGCTCATGTAAGTGTAATAGTTTGTTCCACAATTGGCGAAGATGGGACATGGCTCCCAGTAA